>NC_057797.1:9069308-9174169 GCF_018294505.1 Triticum aestivum
TCGGACATTTCCACATTGAGGTGAAATGACATCGAGGAAAATAATACTGAGTTGAGCGTCTAGGCTCTAATACCAGATGTGGTGTCCTCTAGTCATGCATTATGTTTGCTATACAAGGGTTGATGCGGATATGGATTAATGACCGGAGGGATCTTGGAGAAGAAAAGGGACAAAAAGATAGAATATTTCCTTCACGCGGGCCCAACAATGTGCACACGACTAACAAACAAGGAAACGCCATGCCGGTGGCCCAAGCACAGGCTACACAAACCAAGTTTTGACAAAGAAAGGATCTGCATCCCTGAAACACTATAGAAGGGCTCTGTCTAACTCGCGTGTTACATCAACTTAGACAACACAGAAGTGAGAAGCAGCCAAAGATTCCACTGTCGAGTGGACGCCTCAATCCTGGCTGCCTCTTGACCTAATGCCCCTCCACTAACGGTCGTGGTCATAGCCGACGTTCTCCCCATTCACCCTCCACAATCTTGATCGGGTATGATCTTCCTAATTACTCTCTACATTTTTAGATCCATAATTCTACATCTGTTTCGGGAACGGAACTGGATCCAGATTCTCGCTTAAGGATGAGCCCTATATCACCGATGCCACGCCGGCTCTCTTCTCCTTTGTCTGTGACTCTTGTGGCTTGGCGGCAGCTGTCGAAAATGCCTTGATCAGAGATATCTCAGGTGTGATTTTGTCGTGCAATTATTCAGAGTTTGGGACCTTTCTCAAGAAACTGTTCTCTCTCGCTAGCGCGTCCACATGATGGTCAATGGTGCTTGTTGCCTCTTCTTTGCGGCCAGTCGTTGCTTCGCCTTTGCTAATGCGATCTGCAGGCCAGTCGAAGGCAACTGCAGGTTTAAGTTCTTCATGTGCCTAGTTGTTCACAAGCACTGCCTCGGCCCCTGACAACTGGCTTTCTGAGCAACTCATCCTTCCCGGTCTGCCTTGCTGCATTGGTGTCCCCCAAAACGTGCACTCACATGTTCATGCACTGCCTCTTCACAGCACCAGGTCGGCAGTGTTTCCATGAATGGACGACCACAGACTTCCCTATGCAAGAAAATGGACTCCAATGATACTGAGAATTGGTATCTTAAGGCAAAAAACTCCCTCCAAAGAATATGTGACACAACTTGGATACGATCACTATCCTAGTCCATTGGAGAACATAGAAGGAGCATAGTATGAGGATGTTGAGCACACAAAGAGCAGTGCCGCCTGCCTAATGGCTCTCCGTCAAGGAAAACATCCAAGCCTGGAGGGCCGCTGGCTGCATCATCACGAACTACACTGTTTGTGATCTGTCCTTTTGACAGTGGTCTTTTTGTGGGTGGCATCTTGTCACCCCTTTTGAAAAAAAATATCTTCATAGGTCGACCTATCGCACACGGTTGTTCTGAACCGTGTGCTTTGCAACCACCTATCACACACCACTGCAAGGCGACAGTTTGAAACTGTGTTTGTGACAGTGGTTTTTAATCGTGTGTGATGACCCAATCTGCACTGGTGCTCGTATCAACAATTTCTCTCCACGTGGCCCCAACAATCACATGGCTAACGAACGCGAAAATGGACTGCAGCCCACACACAAGTTTGGGAAAGAACCGGCATCAGTCTTCTAAAAAATGACGAGGAAGCAGAAAACCCTTGAACGCTATATGACTCCACTTTCACATGTTAATTACACCGAGTAGCAGAGCTAAGTACCAGATCCAGCGTCAAGATCGTTGTCTGCCCTAGAAGCTACCACCAACGCCTCAATCCTGGACGCCCCTGTGGCGAATGTGCGTGGCTGCCCATCGTCGTTCCTCTATTCACTAATGTCCACAACCGTTGCGTCTTCAAGGACAACATCCGTGACTGTTGTGCCTTAAAAGTTGAGCCTTCAAGGTACGACTTGCTCATTACTCTCTAGATTCATAGATCCACGATAATTCTACATCCGTTTGGACACCTAAGGATCACCAAAAGGAAAATTATTGGTACTTTCCATTTCATTTTACTCCCTTCATTTACTTATACAAGTCCACTATGGAATATAAATTTTGCATCTATACAAGGCCGCCAACAATAATTGAGGCAAAATTAATGATATTTTCTTCTACTAGCAACATGTTTAATGCTTGCATGCATGTATTCATAATGAGAGTCAGCTACTTCCCCCCACTCAGATTCCTTGCATGCATGTGGCGTATTAATGACGCAAGTAGACGAAACAAAAACTAACTTGCAAAGCAGCCATTAAAATTTATGTTGGTACTTGTAATCTGAGTTTGTGGCCTTGTATATAAAAATGGAGGGAGTATTGTGTTGGTTCTATAGCAGTATCCAAGAAGTATCTTCAACACACACAATAGAAGGAGCTAAGAGGTGGCTTCAATACAGAGTGGTATGTTCTTGCTTCATCGCCTTTCTTGAGATATCACATGTGTCCTCTTCGACTTGTAAGCCATACTTTTGCTCAAAACTCACTTCAGCGTTTGTATTTGGGAAGGTCCATAAGCTGCCTACTCTTTGTCTATCGAGATCGAAGGATCACTAAGAGGAACATATCTTTGTGATAGAAATACCATTGCCAATATGATAGCATCCTTTTCCCTTGGATCATATTCTCTAAACCAGTCAACAAAGACCATGGCTATTTATTCATCCGATTCATAACTTAGAACCAATGCTGAACTCCAAACTCTACAGTTCTGTTTTCCACTTTGTTTGCCGAAAATTAATAGGTAATTCTTACTCTTTTCTTACTTAATCAAAATTGCAAGTATCTTGCCTCGTTAAAAAGAACTTTACAGTCAAAGGTAGAGAGAGGGAAGCTATTAACAATATTAATGTATCTCTCTTGCATATGAGCCTGCCATTATCTTTCGCAACTGTTTCCAGTTCGATGACTGTTGCACATTTTGTAAGTATATGTTTATCTTTTCACTGGTTTGGATTCGTGTACAAACAATTCACTATTGATAATTTTCATTACCTATTTACATCATCTTTTCTGTAGCAGGATGGAAGAAATGGCCTCAACACACAAGATAGCAAGAGCCAAGAAATGGCTTCAACACAGAAGTTGTGCTCGACTCGAGTTGAATCAACTATATGCATACCCATCATATCTTGTCTCAAAATATTTTAGAAACAAATAAATATGCAAGTATATTCTGCTCTCTCTCTGATCCCTCAAAATGAACCTGAGCATTTGTAGAAACTCCGTTCATATAATCCGTAGGTTTAGACTCATCACAAGTCCATCTTCTGTGCCAGCTAAAATTAATGGTCATGAATCTCCATTGAATATAGCACTCTTGCTTTCAAAACAAAGAACATGTCAAAGTCAACATGAGTGTTTATAATGCTTGACTTGTTGCAAATAGTTTATGACAAGATCAAGGAGTTGATTATGACGAGATTGTCTCATCATAATAATACTTAAAGTCAATTTGGATTAAATTAGCAATTATTAAATATTTTAGTTATGAGATATAACAGATGGATGTCGAAATGATTCCCATGAGCTGGAAATAGAACCAAGGATGTACATTTGATACGGCCCAAGGTAATTTTGTTGATCCAGAGGATGCTAGTAAGTGTGCAAACTTCAAAAGATCCCGTGATGATCTGAAATAAGCATAGTGGAGTTGGAATATTTATTTTGATGAATTGATCAGATAATATGATTTCTTCGATAGAAACAAAAATGCTTGTACTTACAAGAAAGTAAGTATGAGCATGATAATATTTCTAAACACTGTGTGTGCATGACACATTGTTGATTGGAAATTATATAAATTTCTTGACACGGATTAAGACTTTATTGAAAATAGTTTTTCAGCAAAGTACTTAGGCAATATAGTCCTTGTATTATACATAATAATCTATGAAGATGATAGTGTCTAAACGGGCTTAGCCTAAATACATATTGACCAGAGTACTAAAGTAGTTTAGTATGAAAAATGTCAAGAAGAGTTTTCTTGTCAAAGTCACATGGAAAGAGTTCTTAGCAAGAATCGATATCTTAAAATACTAAATAGTGAAATACATGATTTCAATCACACTTGTGTTCAATTCAATGGTTTGTAATAACAAGATATGTTCAAGTACTCCAAGTAAGCTGTGAGTAAATTTACTAGTATGGGCAAATTGTTGATCATAGGACAACAATGAAGATATCGTTAAGTATTAACGACATGTTTCTCCCATATGGAGAGAATAAAGAGATTGTTGTAAAGAGTTACATGAATACATGTTTGATGTAAGTAGTACATCGACAAAAACTTCAATTGGTGCTCCAAGCGAATTTCGATTTCAATTAAATGATTTATGGTGGCACAGCAAGTTAGAATTTATCCAAGAAAGTTACCGTGGTGAATTCTATAATAGAAGGCTGAGTATATTGTCGCTTTAGAAGCAACAATAGAGGGTGATGAATCAACGGTTCATATATGAACTTAGTATGGTTTCTAGATGATTACGCAAATAGAACATTGTTCTCATATGGTGGTCTATGCCTTAATCTAAGGAATCAAAGATCTTGCCAGTGATTCAATATATACTAAGCTTGTTTCAAATAAATTATGTATTCATGTGAAAGCATTACGGATGCATAGAAATGCAAATGATACAAACGGATCTGAAGTTGTCAGATTCGATAGGACGAAGTCTAAACCACAAGCAAGACATGTACTTACACCGGAATGCCATTGGTGTAAAAGTTAAAAGTATGAAATAGATTATTGACTCTAGTGCAAGTGGGAGACTGTTGGAAATATGCCATAGAGGCAATAATATTTGTATTATTATATTACCCTATTCATAGTTAAGATTTTATATTTCATGCTATAATTGCTATGATGCTGTAATATGTGATTCAGTGAAAAATTCATAGGCACGTGTGCAATGATAAACGATAAACAATAGGTTCCCGGTCTCGCCTCTAAGACTGGCTCAAGTGTTGTTGTTAATCATGTTTTTCGGATCAAAGGATATCGGTAAGTGTAGTAATAGTCCTAAAACAACATTTAGGGGATGACATTAGAAGAACGATCATATTGAATCGACCCAATTCTTGTTTGTTATACTTTGTGACTACATCGTCTGAAATCATCTGTTACAACACAGAGTGTTAGCATGTGCTTTAATTCCTCTGGCCATGAGAGTGTCTCGATCACTTCCTATCGGACGGTGGGCTTTGGGGTTGCTCAAACATCATCTGTAACAAGGTGATCATTACGACTACTTTCAGGTACACCGGGAAGTTTGACAAGTGACCGGATAGCTCGAGGGTGGGATTTGCTCCTCTGGCGATAGAGAGATATTCTTAGGGATCCCTCGGTGTGACTGCATCCATCATCGTCTGGTCAGACAGTGGTGACTATGTCACGGGGATGCCTGAACACGTCAACGAGAAACAAGAACAAACTGGTAACGGGAGCAACAGTATAGTGAGCATGGTGACAACTCAGGAGGATACCGATGCACACCGAGTTTTGTAAAGTGTCACGGAACAAAGGGAACATCACATGATAACCAAAGGTTCACTCGAATATCATTCGTGTAATCATAGGGACCGATATGGATGTCCACGGTTCCGCTATCGGTCATTGAACGAAGGGGTTTCATTCATGTCTCTGATTTACCGAACCTACGGGGTCACAAGCTTAAGGTAATCATGATCTGTTGAGTGTTAGTAGGATGGGAGTGATGAGAATATATATGTGAAATTGTTTCATTAATATTCAGAATAGTTCCGAGAGGTTCCAGAAGCGTTCCGGGGTCACAGGAAGGGTTTCAGTGAATATCGAGTAATACCGGGTATTCCCGATTAATTATATATAGGTGAAAAATGTTTTCGGGGATGTTAAATTAAATATCAATGGGCCTTAAAAGACCAAGAGGTGAAAGTCAAATGGGGCCACGAAGTGAAACATAGCCCTTATTTTTTTGACAGCCAATGAATGTTGAGGCTGGTTAGACTAGTATAAGTAGCAAAGGGCTCACTGATCCAGGGTGTGTTCTATATATTTCACGGTGGAGGAGTTGTCCATCAAGTGTGCATTCATCACGTTCATTCAAACATGATCTAGTGGTCCAGGATGGTTCGGAGCATTGTATCACAAGAAAGACGGTATCCCTTGATATGTTCTCATCTGGTGTGTGCTCGTGAGGAGGTGGATGGGCAGTACCGCTTGCTCATTCCACCACCAATGGTCCAGTTCTTTTCACCCGATTAAGGAGAATCATGGTCTCGATAATCATAAGCCCCAAAAGAATTTGATCTGTTTCTTTAGAATAGCGAGAATCAAACCAAAATTGGTAGTGCAATCGAGAAGCAACAATCTGGGTCGATTCCGTCGGTTAGAGCATCTCTAGTAGACTCCTTATATCGCGGACCTTAAAAGTGTGTTTACAGTTCGCGGCATGCCCCGGATACGGGCCGAAAACAGCCGCGGCAGAACATAAACTTTAAATGAACCAGTAAATTTTGAAATCAAAACTTCGCGTGAGAAATCGAACTACTCCAGTAGAACTACTAGCGTTCATAGTTACTTGATCATCATACAAAAGTCATACATAGTCGATATTTTACAAACTAGATCGGAGGAGCAACGGCCGCCCTAACCCTAATGCCAAAATTTGGCTCACCGTAGCCATCCAAGTGCGGCGGCGATGCTGTGGCGGTGGATGAGCTCAGTCCTCATCGTCGTAGCCGAGGTCAATTTAGATGTTGTCATGCGCCTTGGCTTCGCAGTGCCATACTACCAAGTTGTCCTGGAACTCCTGCACCTTCGTGAGCCCCTGTTTTTATCGAGGTCGGTGTCCCATCGACGGCGCTGCTCCACCTCCTCCTCCTCCCCCCACACACTACGCGCGAGGATGGCGGCCTCGAAGGCGTCCGCCTTTGTCCCACCGCTCCGGCTCCCTCTTCACCGCGCGGAGCGGCAGGAGCTCCTCCGACTCTTTTTGCACTGGCATGAGCATCGTACGGGAGCTCGACGCACCTGCGAAGGAGTTGCCTGTGCCGGAGGACAGAAGCGCGCGGTCCTACTCCTCCGTTTCATAACAGAGGAGCAACGGCGATGGCTGAAGGCCTCGGTCGAGGTACCTCCGGGCACTCCGTTTCCTCGCGGCGTCAGCGACGACGCATCACTTCCGATCGGGGTCATCGCCACCGCCGGCGCCGCGGCCCGAGGACCACGTCCTACGCCACATGGTGGAGTTGGGCGGCGGATTGGAGCCGGCGGCGGCGAGAAATTGAGAGGGGAGAGAATTCATTTTGGGCCACTCGGTCCTCCTTGAGGCCGCCCTGTTCGATTTTGGGCCACAGTGATAGCGTTTTTTTGGGTAAATTTTAGACTATCTCATGCTTCGGCAATTTTTCTGACTGTACTCAGTACATGGAGCAAATACACAGGGGGTACCTAACAATTTCCTGTAGGATGACTACTTTTAGGTTTTTTAATAACAAAACCAAGTTGGATCCCAGTATTTGCTTTTCCATTTTTACCATTGTGAAGATCAACGTCAGGACACTAAGAATGCACACAGTGCGACAATTTCCGATTAAAAGCTGAATTAGTACAAAATAAGCCGCACAGAGATTAAGGGCAAATGTAGAAACAAACTAGTTACATGTGCTCAGAAAAATTATTAAGGTATAGAGTTGTGATTCTAATCACTGACCAAGATAAAAGGGCGCATATCATTTCTTTGTCAATGAGCTGCGCGCTGCTTCTCTCCACTGAAGCTCATCTGAAAAAACACAAACAATTTTCAAGTGAAACACTGCACATACATTTTTTTTCCCGAAAAAGGGGGTCTCCCCGGCCTCTGCATCAGAGTGATGCATACGGCCATCTTATTAACCAAATAAAAAGGTTCCAACAAGATTCGAAAGTCTTCAACTGTAAAAACTGAAAAGAAAGCTCACACAGAGCCAAACTGGGCTAGAAACACAAACTAGCCAAGAAAAAACGCCACAACCGGCTGGCTAAAGATAGATAGGTAAACTAATTGCCTATCCTATTACATGACCACCATCCAAACCGGTTGAAGATATCCCGAGCTACCATCTCCCAGCGGATAGATCCAGTAACCAAATGCTCCCTGGCCTTCATCGGAGTGAGTAGCGATCACGAACGGATCACAGCCGTGGCTCGGAAAATAACCTGCAAAAAGTGAATACATGATATTCTGTTAAAAACCAAATCATTTCTGCAATTCCAGATAGTCCACAGCAAAACGCAAACTCCAACACGAATATGTATCGCTAAGTCAGGTTCAATCCCATTAAGCCATGTCCCAAATAACGTGTTGACAGAATTCGGTGGAGTGATATTAAAAGCAATGTGGACCGTCCGCCAAAGGACTTTGGCCAATAGGCAATCAAGAAAGAGGTGTTTGATCGTCTCATCCTGATCACAGAAACTACACCTAGTCGGTCCTGTCCAATTATGCTTTATCAAGTTGTCCTTGGTTAAAACAACTTGTTTATGGACAAACCCCATAAACACTTTTATTTTCAATGGAACTTTGACAGCCCAAACATGCTTGGAGGTAGGAATGGAGTTCGAATTAATAACATCAATATACATTGATTTAACTGTGAATACTCCAGACCTAGTCAGTTTCCAGCGTAATTCATCGGGTTGTTGAGAAAGCTGAACCTCCATCAGTCTCCTAACTAGACGGAGCCATTCTTCCCAATGATTTCCCGCTAGCGACCGTCTGAACTGCATATTAAGGGGGATAGATTGAAATACCGTTGCAACGAACACCTCACGTCGTTGAACAATACGATATAAAGACGGATATTGAATGGCCAAGGGTGTCTCGCCGAGCCAAGTATCCTCCCAGAAGCGTGTACTAGCGTCGTTGCCAATAACAAACTTTGTCCTATTAAACAAGGATTGTTTGGCTTTCATCAGTCCTTTACAGAAAGGCGAGTCAGTCGGCCTGACTGTGACCTGGGACAAGGTTTTTGTCTGTAGGTACTTGCTACGAAGGATTTGCGCCCACGTGGCATCAGTCTCAGAAGAGAGCTTCCACAGCCACTTACTAAGAAGGCATCTGTTCTTAACTTCAAGATTCTCAATACCAAGACCCCCTTGGTCTTTCGGTCTACAGATGATATCCCATTTAGCAAGCCGGTATTTTCTTTTTAGTTCATCACCCTGCCAAAAGAAACGCGATCGATAAAAGTCCAGTCTTTTCCTAACACCAACTGGGACTTCAAAGAACGATAAGAGAAACATAGGCATACTCGTGAGCACCGAATTTATCAGAATTAATCGGCCTCCGTATGACATGAGCTTACCCTTCCAGCAACTTAGTTTCTTCTCAAATCGGTCTTCGATGCACTTCCATTCTCTGTTTGTCAGCTTACGATGGTGGATTGGAATACCTAGGTAAGAGAAAGGTAAATCCCCCAACTCGCACCCAAACAATTGCCTATAAGCCTCCTGTTCGTCTTTGGCTCTACCAAAGCAGAACAACTCGCTCTTATGAAAGTTAATCTTTAACCCGGTCAATTGTTCGAAAAGGCATAACACCAACTTCATATTTCTCGCCTTGGCCAAGTCATGCTCCATAAAGATGATTGTATCATCAGTGTACTGAAGGATGGATACACCTCCATCAACAAGATGAGGTACCAAGCCACCTACTTGACCATTCTCCTTAGCCCTGCCTATCAAATTGCTAACATATCAACCAAAATGTTAAACAGGATAGGGGACATCGGATCTCCTTGTCTTAGGCCTTTATGTGTCTGGAAGTAATGACCAATATCGTCATTCACTTTAATTCCCACACTCCCTATTTGCGTAAATGATTCAACCTGGCGGCGCCAGGCCTCATCAAAACCTTTCATACGCAATGCATGTTGGAGGAATGGCCATTTGACCTTATCGTACGCTTTCTCGAAATTCACCTTAAAAATTACTCATCTAATTTTTTGGAATGGATTTCATGGAGCGTTTCATGAAGGACGACCACCCCTTCAAGGATGTTTCTGTCCGGCATGAAAGCAGTTTGGGATTGTTGCACCACATAATGCGCAATCTGTGTGAGCCTATTAGTCCCGACCTTGGTGAAGATTTTGAAACTAACATTGAGAAGGCAGATCGGTCTGAACTGCTCAATTCTCACATCATCCGTTTTCTTAGGAAGCAGTGTGATAGTTCCAAAATTCAAGTGAAATAAGTGAAGCTGTCCAGAGAATAGATCATGAAACATAGGTAGCAAATCCCCCTTAATAATGTGCCAGCACTTTTTGTAGAACTCGACCGGGAATCCATCCGGTCCGGGAGCCTTATTGTTTTTCATATGTGCAATAGCATCAAACACCTCCTTCTCTGAGAACGGGGCTACCAGAATATCATTATCAGCAGCCAATAGTTGAGGCACATCCTCAGTCCTGGACTCATCAAGGGACACACAATTATCCTCCGGAGGTCCAAATAACTGCCTATAATACTCGGTTATATAGGTTTTTAGGTTATCCTGTCCTAAAATAGTGCCCTCATCTTGTTCAAGTTGAAAGATTCTCTTCTTTCTATGCTTACCATTAGCAATCAAGTGAAAGAATTGAGTATTCGCGTCCCCTTGGACCACTTCACGGACCTTAGCCTGCAATGCCCACTTCAATTCTTCTTCGCGGAGAAGTTCTTTCAACCTCTTCTCTGCCTCAGTTTTAACCTGAAGCTCAGCTGGCAGCAAAATCGTGGATTCGACCTTTATGTCTAGCGTCTGTATAAGAGAAAGGAGCCTGTCCTTTTCAATCTTATACACCCCACTAAGGTGCTTAGCCTAACCCCGTAAAAAACTTTTCAAATTCCTAATCTTATTCTGCCAACGCTCGACCACAGTTCTACCTCCTGCACCCTTAGCCCATTCCCTGGCAATCAGGTCCAAGAACCCTTCACGTTCGAACCAGGCCATCTCGAATGAAAAGGTGTTTTTGTTTCCCACGTGGTTCGTCTCCCCTGAGTCTATGAACAAGGGTGTGTGATCGGATATGCCCCGCAAGAGAGCTTGAACCGTAACAAGAGGGAACTTCTGTTCCCACTCCACGCTCGCGAGAACTCGATCAAGCTTTTCGTATGTCGGGTTTGGCATAGCATTAGCCCAGGTAAACTTTCTACCAGAAAGCTCTATCTCCCTCAGATCCAAGCTTTCAATAATGGTATTGAACATAAACGACCACCTGCCGTCAATGTTATCATTATTCTTCTCCTCTCTCCTCCTAATGATATTGAAATCACCCCAACTAAAACTGGAAGCTGCTCAGACCCACAGATTCGAACAAGGTCCGCCAGAAACTCCGGTTTAAGCTCGGGCTGTGTGGCACCATAAACCGCCACCAAAGCCCAGTTGAAACCATCAACTTTAGACCTGACTCGAAACTTAACCGCGAAGTCCCCCATCACTACACTTCGGACTTCAAGCGAATCACATCTCACACCCAGCAAGATACCACCCGATCTTCCTCGCGGAGGGAGGCAATGCCAATCGAAATCAACACCACCCGCAAGAGAGGAAAGAAACTGGGGCGCAAAGTTATCTCTACCAGTTTCCTATAGAGCAATAAAATCTAAACGATGCTCCAGAGATGCCTTAGCAAGAAACCTTCTTTTAGCCAAGTCTTTCAGACCTCTGCTATTCCAAAAGATTCCTTTCATAACTAATCATGAAATTTTTTAGTAGTCCGAATCCTAGCACTCCTACGAACTGCAGAATCGGGATAAACTTCCATTCCCACTTGCGCTTTGGTTTAGTAGGTTCTGTCTCCCGATCCTCATAACCGGGCTCAGCAGTACTAACAACTGCATTATCTATGGGCACATCATCGTCCTCAGACTCATTATTGGAGGGTGCTAGATCCACACACAGATTATCGAGCACTCTGACCCCTAACGCATCAATCTCATCATCATTCATGGGTTTTACCACTACGAGATTACGAATAGTCTCTAAGGCACACTCCGCCTCCAAATCTAACAGATCATTCACCGAATTGGAAATCTCACTATCAGTAGCCCCTAGTGAAACTCCTAATTGGTTTGCATTATTTATAATTTCCTCATTAGAAAATGCAATAAAGAATTAGATATGTTGACGGACATACCCGTAGAGATCTCAGCATCATGAAGCTTGGCCGCCCTCATAGCGCACCTCTGCTGCATGTCATCAACCTCCGGAAGCTCCTGAATGCGAGCACTCATCCGTCTCCCCGTCGAGACCGGGTCAGGGATCCCGCCAAAAGCAACGACCTCCTCCCTAGTAAAGCCTCGCGCTGAATCCCGCAAAGGGTTAACCAAGGTTACCGGAGCAGGCGGCTGCGGGCTCCCATGCCCCTCGGACAAGTGCCCCACACCGAGGCCCAGGGCCACGGGCACGTCGGGAGAGAGGATGGCGGGGGCCGCCTGCCCGAGCCCTCCTCCCACCCCACCCCTCGGCACAGACTGGAACGCTGTCGTCGTAGGAGACGCGGTCCTCCTGACCGCCGAAGAGGAAGGAGGAGCCAGGGCCACCTGCCCCAAACCCCCCTCCCCCAGCGCCACTGGAAGCGCGGGCGCCGTCGCCACGACCGGAGGAGAAAGAGCCGAGGCCTCCTGCCTCGGGCCCCCTCTCCCAGCACCAGCCGACCCCATCGTGACCGGCGTCGCCGGCGTCGAGATAGGAAGGAGAGAAGTCGAGGCCACCTGCCCCGAACCCCCTCCCCCAAGCCCCACCTCGGACGCAGTCGTCATCTCCGGAGCCTCAACCACAGGTGAAGCAAGGGAAATAGAAGCAACCACCGGCTCCACCTCCCCAACTCCATCCAAAGTCCTCGCCGACGATGCCCTCACCAAGCGTCCATCCAAGGATCTGCAAGCACCCTCGAACTCCAACAAAGGGAGCGTATGTTCAAACACATCATCAGAATCTACCCGGTCACTCCAAAGTCTGGGAGGGGCAGAGGCTGGCTCAAAGGACCCAAAACACAACGAAGTCATAGGCACCGATGGTGAGGGTGCTGGCTCAACCCCGGTCCCATCCCCGGGCAACTAAGCATCAGGGCAAGAACCGTTAGACCCCTCTCGTGTCGACTCATCAGTCGGTGCCCCCTTGGCTCCCGCACTATCGTCACCCTCGTGCATATCAACATCGTGCCCATTAATCGCCTCAGCAAACAGATCCGTGTCCTCAAACTCGATCTCGAGCGGAAACACCTCTCCCCTATAAGTCCAGTTGACCGCATCAGGCACGAACTCAACATCCAGAATGCTCACTAAAATCCAGGCCGCTCCATGAGCATGGGTAAAAGCCATATCCACTTTCTCTGTCTTCCCAACCATAATACCCATACTGGCCACAACTCGAACATCCTGCAAAGGCTTAGATGGAGCCCCCGAAAACCTCAACCAGACCTCCGTAAGCGGCTTTCCCTTAGGCTCCACCTTCTTCCACTCGTGAAACTCCAGAATGCACTTAGTGCCAGGAACTCTACACAAGCAAAAGCTCAGCAGTCTCTGCAAATCATCCACAGTGGGGAAATCAACCTTAAAAACATTGGCCTCGAGAGCAACCAGCTCCCATTGGAAGTCCCTCGGTGCCAGCTCCTGAAGCCTCCGCACAATCAGAGCCTCAGTTACCTCACCCTAGGTAGCTTTCACAACCCCGGTGGTCAAGCTCAGTGTCTCCTCCGGAATCTCTCTCGCGGCCGGGGACTCAAAGAACATTAGCTCAGCACAATAAACTCCATACATTGTCAGAGAAGGAGCCTGGTCACGCAATAACGGGCAATCCCCCGAGGCATGTGCTGGCTTGCCACACGACTCACAGTAGACCCGTCACTTTTCCAGGCATAACCACGACCTCCTCCCGTGGAAGAGGAACCATGATGTTGTCCATCTCCATACTCATCATACCCATCGTCCCCCCACTGGCCTCGGAGCGGACCATGGGACTCTCTAGTGTTTGAATTCTGCCTCGTCTGTGACAGTCCCGACCGGTTTTGAGCCGGCCTCGCGATGAAGTGAGGCAGAGGTGTGGCACGAGGTTGACCACCCGTAGGCGTTGGCACGACCCCAAAGGCAGCACCACCCTAGCCAGCAGCAGCTACACCGGCCACGCCGCTTGAGGCCGAGGCCCACCATGACCCGCGGCCGGCTAAGCAACGGGCGCCACACCCGGCGCCGGAGGCCTCAGCCCGCCCCTTCCAGCCGCAGTTTGCATGGGCACTTGCCCCGGCGGCCGCACGCTCAAGTGGCCATTGCCACAGCCCGGGTTACCCAGAGGAACACCCCCGCCCGCCGGCGGCCTCTGGCCAAGCGGCGCCAGGGCTCCACGCCCGGCACCCACTGCCGGCGGCGGAGCCGCCCCGCCCCGTCCTGCTGGAGCGGATGAGGCAATCTTCTTGGCTGGTAGCGGCGCAGCCCTGCGGCCAGCCATGTTCAGGAGAGGTCGGATCCTCCTTGCCCGACGAGCACCACACACCGGGAAACCACGAGTCCCGCGCCTGTGAACCCTAGGACCAGCAGGAGACGGCGCACGACGGATAGAAGATCGATCACCCGCGTACGTGCATGGGTTAGCGATCCAGGCAGGATTATGGTCCGGTACAGCATGGGCCTCATACCCATCTGACCCTGGCCCATCTCCTCGCGGACCCAGCTCCCTCCGAGCCGGCACAGCACATCCCATCAGGCGTTTCAAACGCAGCGATCTCATCTCCGAGATCCCGGTCACCGACACGGCCATCACGGGCGCCGCCGGTGCCTGACGAACGTTGATCCGCCTCGCATGCTTCCTCTTCTTAACAGTAATCCACGACTCCGGCCTAATCATATCGAATAGCGTATGATTCGGAAGACTCACCTTAGGTAGGGGACCCTTCCAAGGTCTGAGCGCCGACACCGCCGTCCTCCGATGAACAACGCATCAGATCATCTCTTTCTTCTAGCCCGCGTGAAGACCGATTCGCGCCGGATCGTCCAATGGTAGAACACGATCGATCGTCGTTGCCACTTCATCTTCGTTATAACCTGAATTGAAAAATTCACAAATGAAATCCGAAGGTGTCGGTGAGGGCGGCGACTCCGCCGGGGATGCATCCCCATCGTCGTCCGTGTCGTCCTCGTCGGAGTCGGTGAGAGCCCAAAACCACCCGCCGACGCGCCGGCGATCACCGGCGGCGGACGGCACCATCGCCGTCGCGTGCATGGGCGTCCGCCCTGTCGCCCGCCCAGTCGCCCTCATCGCCTCACGGTCGCGTGCACGTGGTGTTGATGTACATGGGATGTCATTCCCTCCAGAGGTAGAGAGTGAACCAAATATAAAAGGGGGCGATTGTGCAGCTAGTTAAGAAACAACCTCTCAGCCTTTGCTAACCCATAAAATTAGGCTAACTAATGGGCCATATATCCTGTGAAAGAGAATTGCCCCTTGGTAAGGGGTGGCCAGAAACCAGGATGGTCCCCAAGAGGATTCCCTCGTATGTATAAAAATGTAAGGTGTTCAACAAAAGACAAATGCAAAGATGTTTAAATATACATTTTGCAACGGGACAGTAATCAATTTAGACCTAACGTAAATATTACAAATACTAGTTGGTTATTTCTTTTCAATGCTGCTTGGAAAGTTCACTGGTCCTTGTCACGTCTTTGAGCTTTAAACAAAGTATGCGTGCCTTTCACCCACCCACCCACCCACCAAGTCGTCCAGGGACACTTTGTTTAAATGCGACTGATACTTCAAGACTTGCAGAGGCCAGCTTAGTTAATTTTTCCAGGGATCAACCAGCATCTTACCTCATCAATCCTGGCCATGGAGGTTGCCATATCTGCAGTTGCAAGTGAGCTTGTAAGCCGGTTCATCTCCCTCCTGATGAACAAGTATCACTCCTCCAGCCATGGACAATCAGAGGAGAAGGTGGTAGAGAGGTTGCAGCATCTCCTGCAGAGGACGCACCTGTCAGTGTACAAAAAGAGGGGTGCATTTTTGTACCCCTATACCTGTGCACGGGCAGTCGGAGCTGCGCCTACGGTGGCGCCAAGCAGAATAGGGGAGGTGAGCCAAGGTAAGACCAAAGCCCAAGATAATAAGAGCAACGCCAAGGCCAAGACCACAAAGAGCAAAGGGACAAAGCAGGTTCCCCCGGCAAGACCCTTGCCGGGGCAGCCTCAGCAGCCCTGGCAAGATCCTTGCCGGGACAGCTCGCCCCGCACCAACAGAGCGGGCCACCCTTGAGCCCACGGTCTCCAACATCACGTTGGGCCAGGGCTCGAGAGGCACCTCCGTGGTGTCATGCAGATCTTTGTGAAGACATATTCAAGATCAGATGAGGAATAGAAGACGACGATCCTCAGCAGGATCCTTGCCGAGGAAGGCCACCAGACCCCAGGCAAGGCCCTTGCTGGGGACGACAGCGCGCCACGGCAAGACCCTTGCCGGGCCACCCGGCAAGGCCCTCACCAAGGACGCCAACAGGGCCACCGCCAGGCCCACGCCAACCAAGCTTCCACCACCGTTCGCATGCAGCTGCCAGCCCAACCAGCTGGGCGGGCACCTGCGTGGCAACATGCAGCTCCCAGGCCAACTCATCGAGCGCCTGCGTGGCGGCATGCAAATCTTCGTGAAGGCTCCGCCACTGCGCCACCTCAGCTGCCTGCCTGCCTACATGGCACCACGCGCCTCACTGGTCAGGGCACGTGTCAAAGCGAGGAGGAGCTGCGACGGACGGGATGGGCCTCGCCCCCGTCCTCAATAAAGCAAGGGGACACCTAAGCTACGCATTAAATGCGTCTTGTCCTGTAATACGAGCGATAAGCTCTGGGCACTGTACGCCTTTCCACCTCCTGTGTGCCACTGTGGCAGCCCCTTCCGACTATAAAAGGAGGCCCATGGCATACTGGAGAAGGATTCGGCTCTTTCGAACCACGCACTGACCACAGCTAGTTCAAGAGCTCAAGAACTCTCTGAAATACACCCACCAAAGCAGGACTAGGGTTTTACTCATCCTCGTGGCCCGAACCTGGGTAAATGATCCTTGTGCCTGCTTTTCTCGCAACCCCGCGCCCCGGCAACAGTAGTAGGGATTCTTGTGATCCCATAGGTGTCGTTCCACACCGACATCTTTGGCGCGCCAGGTAGGGGGCGCAATTGTGAGAATCTGGTCTAGTAGTTAGCCTAGCAGTTCTTCATCGCCCTTGGCTCCTGAGAAGGAGGCGGCCGGAGGAACGATGCCTGCTCGGCAGCAGAAAAGCTAAGTCATTCAGTTTTGAGTTATTTCCTCCTATACATAAGGTTATCGTCCTCGGAGATTTCGCCTATGTATGAGAAACCTGCATGCAAAGGGGCCCTCCCGCAATTGGCAATGCCCTTGTTCTGTTTCGAGTCCGCTCAACAGCTCAAAGCGGCCGCGTCGAGAGTGGCGGGGTAGCCTTCCGCACTTGGCAACGCTCCCGACTCTGACTTGAGTCAAGCTCGACAGTTCGGGAGGCAAGGTGGTTCGCCCGGCAGCAAGCACACCCCGCAGGCCAATGGGGACCCATCCCCAAGATGCCGCCTTGGGTTTACGTGCCGGCGAGCATACCCAATAACATAGGGACGACATACAAAGGAAAATCGAACAGGAAAATAACATGCATAATACTGAAAGTGCTGCAGAGTTATATTACATCGAATTGTTGCTGCGGTTCTAACTAGTGATAGTGATTGTCTTGGTTGTGAACCTGCAATGGTGATAAAGAACGGGATGCCTAATCCCAGCGCTGACCCTCCACCCTCTAAATTTCGCCGACTCGGCCGATGATGGGCTTGATGCGCTCCCTGAGCAGCGCGAGGTCAGTACCCTCCGGCAAGCTCTCCAGCGCGGCGTCGAAGTCGAGGTCGGGGTACCAGTGCGCCACCTTGGTGAGAACCTTGGTCATGGCACCCTGGCAAAGCCTCCGGGACTCGTCGGCCCGTGAGGCCGCCCGGTTGGCGTGGAGCCGCTCTAGAGAGCCGACAACCTTCTCAAAGAACATGGTCAGGCTGCAATTGGCGCTCACGCTCCGCTCCGGGACATACCTCACGTCCAGCATCCCCATGATGGCCAGCTGCGCGGCGGCCTGGTTGGCGACGGTGGCGAGGCGATCGAGCCAACGGTTCTCGCCCTCCACGTGATCCGCGAAGTTGAGGCCCTCGTTCTTCCGCAACTGCTTCTCGGCCTCCAGCTCTTGGCCAGGGTCCCCTCTCGGGTTTTGGCCTCCGACAGCACCTTCTCGAGACCCTCCAGCTTCAGCTTGAGGTCTTTGATGGAGTTGTTGGCCCCGGAGAGCTCCCTGCTACGTCTCGAGCTAGCATTGGTTTTCCCCGAAGAGGAGGGGGTGATGCAGCACAGTAGCCGTAAGTATTTCCCTCAGTTTTTGAGAACCAAGGTATCAATCCAGTAGGAGGTCACGCGCAAGTCCCTCGTACTTGCACAAAACGGTAGCAACTCGCAACCAACGCTTAGGGGTTGTCAATCCCTTCACGGTCACTTACGAGAGTGAGATCTGATAGAGATAATATTTTTGGTATTTTTGGTATAAAGATGCAAAGTGAAAAGTAAAAGAAAAACAAGTAAAATAAAGTAATGGAGATTGATATGATGAGAATAGACCCGGGGGCCATAGGTTTCACTAGTGGCTTCTCTCAAGAGCATAGATATTCTACGGTGGGTGAACAAATTACTGTTGAGCAATTGATAGAATTGAGCATAGTTATGAGGTTATCTAGGTATGATCATGTATATAGGCATCACGTCCGTGACAAGTAGACCGACTCCTGCCTGCATCTACTACTATTACTCCACTCATCGACCGCTATCCAGCATGCATCTAGAGTATTAAGTTAAAAACAGAGTAATGCCTTAAGCAAGATGACATGATGTAGAGGAATAAATTCATGCAATATGATAAATACCCCATCTTGTTATCCTCGATGGCAACAATACAATACGTGCCTTGCAACTCTTTCTGTCACTGAGTAAGGACACCGCAAGATTGAACCCAAAGCTAAGCACTTCTCCCATTGCAAGAACTACCAATCTAGTTGGCCAAACCAAACGGATAATTCGAAGAGACTTGCAAAGATAACTCAATCATACATAAAAGAATTCAGAGAAGATTCAAATATTATTCATAGATAAGTTGGATCATAAACCCACAATTCATCAGTCTCAACAAACACACCGCAAAAAAGAAGATTACATCGAATAGATCTCCACGAGAGAGGGGAGAACATTGTATTGAGATCCAAAAAGAGAGAAGGAGCCATATAGCTACTAGCTATGGACCCGAAGGTCTGAAGTAAACTACTCACACTTCATCGGAAGGGCTATGGTGTTGATGTAGAAGCCCTCCTGATGGATGCCCTCTCCGGGGGAGCTCCGGAACATGCCCCAAGATGGGATCTCATGGATACAGGAAGTTGCGGTGGTGGAATTAGGTTTTTGGCTCTGTCTTTGGTCTAATGGGGGTACGTAGGTATATATAGGAGGAAGGAGCACGTCGGTGGACCTCCGAGGGGCCCACGAGGCAGGGGGGCGCGCCCAGGGGGGCGCCCTCCACCCTCGTGACCTCCCCGGAAACTTCTTGGAGTAGGGTCCAAGTCTCCTGGATCACGTTTGGTGAGAAGATCATGTTCCCGAAGGTTTCATTCCGTTTGGACTCTGTTTGATATTCTGTTTCCTCGAAATACTGAAATAGGCAAAAAACAGCAATTCTGGGCTGGGCCTCCGGTTAATAGGTAAGTCCCAAAAATAATATAAAAGTGGAAAATAAAGCCCAATATAGTCCAAAACAGTAGATAAAGTAGCATGGAGCAATCTAAAATTATAGATACGTTGGAGACATCACTCCCCAGCCTTGCTGACGACCGCACCCTGCGCCTCTGTCAGGGCACTGTTGAGCGTGTCCTTTTCCTGGGAGAGCTTCAGGGTCTGCTCCTTTAGCTCATCGTGCTCCGCCTCCAACTCCTCCACCTTGCTAGCGTGAACCTGGGCCTGGGCATTGAGTGCCTCTTTGTGCCTCTGCTCCAGCTCACTGGTCCGCTGCAAGACAAGCTTCTCCACCTCTGCATCCTTTCCATGAAGCATGGCGGCAAGCTTCTCCTTGCGTGCAGCGAGGTCCTCCTCCTGGGAGTTCAGTGCGGCCTCGTGCTGGGTCCGGGCAGCTTTGGCGGCCGCGACCAAGTTCCTCGCCGTCTCTTGAGCTTTCTCGATGTCGGCGAGCTTCATGGTGAGCTCTACGTCGCGTTTTGCCAGCTCGCCCTGGGCAGCCTTGAGCTCCTTGTGGGCCTCGCGGAACCAGTCCTGCGTTTCGGCAACGCGCTTCTGGAGGTCCGCCTCCGCCTTCTCCACCACTGCCGTCCTGGACTTAGCCTTGTCTAGGCAGGCGCGGTGGAGCGCCTGGAGCTTCGGAAGCTGGCGCCCATGGCGTGGAGGAGCCGCTCTTCCTGCGAACCGTCGCCGCCAACGATCGGCTCGTCGACGACTTCAAGCCCGGTAGCGGCAAGCACTTCGTCGTTGAACACCTCTCCCTCAACGGGCGTCCTGGTGCTCGACGCTCCTGGAAGGTGGACGAACAAGTCGTCGCTCACCCTCAGGTACTTGCCGGAGCCGGAAGCAGCAGAAGAGGAAGGCTGGTCACCAGCCACTTCCTCCTCCTCCTCAGCAGCGGCCCCGCCGGCCTCTCCGGCAGGCCCCTTGCCGGTCTCCTCAGCGGCAGCCTTGCCGTCCTCCCCGGCAGGCCCCTCGGCGGCGTCCTCGGCAGCGCCCTTGGAGGCCTCCTCGGCGGCGATCTTCTCGACGTCCGCCTCGGCGGCCTTGGTGACGCCCTCGATGACGGCGTCCACGTCCTCTGGGTTCACCGAGGAGGAATCTAGAAGCCAAAGAAGGGGTGAGGCAAGGCCAGGACCAAGAGCCGGAAAGGAAAAGAAGCAGGGACAAACGGCGAACGACTTACCTGTGCCAGTATGTGGCTGGGAAACGGAAGTTCCCTACCCGCCAACATTTGGCGTCGAGGCAAAGCCGTCGGTGCCCAAGTTCTCCTCCTCCTCCTCCATGTGCGTGGACTCGGTGCCTGGCGCCCTTGTCGGGGACGCCCCTCAGGGCGGTGTGGTCGATGAGGGCGGCGTGTTGGGAGTAGCCCTCTATGGCTCCTCCTGCTGCTGCTCTCCTCCTGCATACCTAGCAAGGTCAGCACCAAAGTGTTGTGCCCCTAACACGTGTCGACGGGCGAAGAGTGATGAACTTACGCTGGGGGCTATGCCAGGGGTTGCTGTCCGGGCTGCTCAACACCACCAGTGGCACCCCCGAAGTACCAATTGGGGGCTGGCCACCCGCCGAGACCTTGGCCCTCTTCACTCTCTGGGCCAGCGTCTCCACATCCCTGCAAAGATGAAGACAAGTCAAGATGAGCAACACAGATTGAGGAGCAGAGATAACGAAAAGGAACCAGATACTTACTTGTCGTCCGCCTCCTCCTCTGC
The DNA here is from genome assembly GCF_018294505.1 of Triticum aestivum. Taxonomy (NCBI): domain Eukaryota; kingdom Viridiplantae; phylum Streptophyta; class Magnoliopsida; order Poales; family Poaceae; genus Triticum; species Triticum aestivum. The sequence goes on from NC_057797.1 coordinate 9,090,813, forward strand.
TATTTTCCTCTTCCTCCTCGGGCTGAGGGATCCATAGTTGAAAGTAATCTCCGTATCGACATCCGCCGGAGGAGGAGAAGGAGGTGGTGTCCGGACATGCGTGGACGAAGAAGGGGCGGCTGTCTTCTTCTTCACCGCGGCCTTCGCCGGCTACTTTGCCGCTGCGGCCCTCGTGTGGCGCCCGGATCCCTCCAAGGTCAGCTGTGGCCGCGCAGCCCTGCCAGGCCGGACCGGCTCGCCGGAACTGACCCACCACAGGACTCGCCCTCTCCCCATAGCCGGCTTCGGGCCTGCGGTGTCAGCCTCCTCCTCCGACGACTCATCGGTCACATCTTCAACCAGAGGAGCCTCGATGCCGGCGCTGCTGGCTCCCCGGCGGCCGCCGCCCATCGGGCAAGCTCCTCCTCCTCCGTGGCCGTCGCGGCCTTGTCCTCCACACCGCCGGCGTTGCCGGCCTCCTCGGCAAGTTGTGCCTCCCTCGCCCTGGTGGCAATGTAGTCCAGCTTCGCCTGGGTGGTGTCCTGGACAAGCAGCCGCTCGGCGTCGGCGTTGACTTACCCCTCATGCAGAGTGTCGAAGAACTGCTGCACCTCGGCATCCTCCGGCTCCTTCTAGCTCGGGTCAGGACTATGCGCGTTGCAGTCCGCATCATGACAATGATATCGGACTGCGTGAGTTATTGCACAACGGGACCACCCCCGGCCTTCGCGGCGGCCCTCACGACCTTGCCGGTCCGCTTGACCTCACCGTCGCGGCCCACGTCAAGCTGAAAGAGCCGCTGGCAGAAATGGGCGTGCCCCATCATGGTGAAATTATGGTCAAGGCCGGGATGAAGCCGCATGATGTCGGCGGGGTTCGTGAAGAGCCAGGCTGGCCTCCCCTTGTTATGCAGTGGAGCGATCCGGCGGCGGATGAAGTCCGCCCCGATCATCTCAAGGGTGAGGCCGGCCTCGGTGAGCTGGAGGATCCTGGTGGTGACGACCGTGAGCTTCTCGTCGTCAGCATCGACGTTGCTCCAATCGCTTCTGCGGACCGGCGGCGCCCGGGGAACTTCGCAGAACACCGGCGGGTCCTTCTCCTTGATTCAACACCACTGGCCCCGCCATTCTTCCCACCTCTCCTTCATGGCACCCTCCGGATACGCCCCTTGGATCTTGAGACCCAGGCAATGCAACCGGAGATGGTGCCCCCTGGTTGGATCCGAGGGGAGAAGTAATGGCGGAAGAGCGCCGTGTTGGGGTGCACCCCGGTGAAGCCCTTGCAGAGATGCGCGAAAAGGGCCATGTATGGCACCACATTCGGAGTAAAATCCAGAAGGCGGAAGCCAAAGGTATGCATGACGTCGCTGAAGAAATCAGAGAAGGGAGGACAGAGCCCGCAGGAAAAATAATCGACAAAGAAGGGGTACCGATTTGGGGCAGCCTCGGTGCAGTCAGCGGGGATGACACGCGTGGCTGGATGCCCCGAATCGCCCCCCCCCCCCCCGTCTTCACTCCCAACAGGGGCCTGAAGGAGTCCCGAAGCTCGAACACGTCGACTGTCGAGGGGAATAAGGCGTACTGCGTCCGCTGCACCGCCAGTGCACTCTCCGGCGGCTCCGTGGCTCTAGCGTCCTTGGTCACTCCCTTGCCCTTGGTGGATTTTGGTGCCATGGCGGCTGGGGGAGGAGGGCAGGATAGAGGGCGGCGGAAGCGCAACGGCGGCGAGTAGGATCGAAGCTTGGAGAAGAAGAGGAAGGTAGACGGAGGTTTCCGAGATTGGGGTTGCGCGTGTTGGGGAACGTAGTAATTTCCAAAAAAATCCTACGCACATGCAAGATCATGGTGATGCATTGTAACGAGAGGGGGGAGTGTTGTCTACGTACCCTCGTAGACCGAAAGCAGAAGCGTTAGCACAACGCGGTTGATGTAGTCGTACGTCTTCACGATCCGACCGATCAAGTACCGAACGCACGACACCTCCGAGTTCAGCACACGTTCAGCCTGATGACATCCCTCAAACTCCGATCCAGCCGAGTGTTGAGGGAGAGTTTCGTCAGCACGACGGCATGGTGATGATGATGATGTTCTACCGACGCAGGGCTTCTCCTAAGCACCGCTACAGTATTATCGAGGTGGACTACGGTGGAGGGGGGCACCGCACACGGCTAAAAGATCAAATCAATTGTTGTGTCTCAAAGGGGTGCCCCCCTCCCCGTATATAAAGAGTGGAGGAGGGGGAGGGCCGGCCCTCTCTATGGCGTGCCCTAGGAGGAGTCCTAATCCCACCGGGAGTAGGATTCCACCCTTCCAAGTAGTAGGAGTAGGAGTCAAGGAAAGGGGAGAGAGAAGAGAAGGAAGGAGGGGGCGCAGCACCCCCCCTAGTCCAATTCGGACTGGCACCCAACCTCTCCTCTCTCTTTCCCCTAAAGACCAATAAGGCCCATATACTCCCTGAAAAATTTCCGTACCTCTCCGGTACTCCCAAAAATACCTGAATCACTCGGAACCTTTTCGATGTCCGAATATAGTCGTCCAATATATCGATCTTTACGACTCGACCATTTCGAGACTCCTCGTAATGTCCCCAATCTCATCCAGGACTCCAAACTGCCTTTGGTACATAAAAACACATAAAGTCATAATATAACCGTCATCGAACTTTAAGCGTGCGGACCCTACGAGTTCGAGAACAATGTAAACATGACCGAGACACGTCTCCGGTTAATAACCAATAGCGGAACCTGGATGCTCATATTGGCTCCCACATATTCTACGAAGATCTTTATCGGTCAAACCGCATAACAACATACGTTGTTCCCTTTGTCATCAGTATGTTACTTGCCCGAGATTCGATCGTCGGTATCTCAATACCTAGTTCAATCTCGTTACCGGCAAGTCTCTTTACTCCTTCCATAATACATCATCCCGCAACTAACTCATTAGTTGCAATGCTTGCAAGGCTTAAGTGATGTGCATTACCGAGTGGGCCCAGAGATACCTCTCCGACAATCGGGGTGACAAATCCTAATCTCGAAATACGCCAACCCAACAAGTACCTTCGGAGACACCTATAGAGCACCTTTATAATCACCCAGTTACGTTGTGATGTTTGGTAGCACACAAAGTGTTCCTCTGGTAAACGGGAGTTGCATAATCTCATAGTCATAGGAACATGTATAAGTCATGAAGAAAGCAATAGCAGAATACTAAACGATCAAGTGCTAAGCTAACGGAATGGGTCAAGTCAATCACATCATTCTCCTAATGATGTGATCCCGTTAATCAAATGACAACTCCTGTCTATTGGTAAGAAACATAACCATCTTTGATCAACGAGCTAGTCAAGTAGAGGCATACTAGTGACACTCTGTTTGTCTATGTATTCACACAAGTATTATGTTTCCGGTTAATACAATTCTAGCATGAATAATAAACATTTATCATGAAATAAGGAAATAAATAATAACTTTATTATTGCCTCAAGGGCATATTTCCTTCAGTCTCCCACTTGCACTAGAGTCAATAATCTAGATCACATCGCCATGTGATTTAACATCAATAGTTCACATCACCATGTGATTAACACCCATATTTCACATCGTCATGTGACCAACACCCAAAGTGTTACTAGAGTCAATAATCTAGTTCACATTGCTATGTGATTAACACCCAAAGAGTACTAAGGTGTGATCATGTTTTGCTTGTGAGAGAAGTTTGTCAACGGGTCTCCCACATTCAGATCCGTATGTATTTTGCAAATTTGTATGTTAACAATGCTTTGCATGGAGCTACTCTAGCTAATTTCTCCCACTTTCAATATGCATCCAGATTGAGATTTAGAGTCATCTGGACCAGTGTCAAAACTTGCATCGACGTAACCCTTTGCGACGAACCTTTTGTCACCTCCATAATTGAGAAACATATCCTTATTCCACTAAGGATAATTTTGACCGCTGTCCAGTGATCTACTCCTAGATCACTATTGTACTCCCTTGCCAAAATCAGTGTAGGGTATACAATAGATCTGGTACATAGCATGGCATACTTTATAGAACCTATGGCTGAGGCATAGAGAATGACTTTCATTCTCTTTCTATCTTCTGCCGTGGACGGGCTTTGAGTCTTAAACAATTTCACACCTTGTAACACAGGCAAGAACTCTTTCTTTGACTATTCCATTTTGAACTACTTCAAAATCTTGTCAAGGTATGTACTCATTGAAAAAACTTATCAAGCGTTTTGATCTATCTCTATAGATCTTGATGCTCGATATGTAAGCAGCTTCACCGAGGTCTTTCTTTGAAAAACTCCTTTCAAACACTCCTTTATGCTTTGCAGAATAATTCTACATTATTTCTGATCAACAATATGTCATTCACATATACTTATCAGAAATGTTGTAGTGCTCTCGCTCACTTTCTTGTAAATACAGGCTTCACTGCAAGTCTGTATAAAACTATATGCTTTCATCAACTCATCAAAGCGTATATTCCAACTCCGAGATGCTTGCACCAGTCCATAGATCGACCGCTGGAGCTTGCACATCTTGTTAACACCTTTAGGATCGACAAAACCTTATGGTTGCATCATATACAACTCTTCTTTAATAAATCCATTAAGGAATGCAGTTTTGTTTATCCATTTACCAGATTTCATAAAATGCGGCGATTGCTAACATGATTCGGACAGACTTAAGCATAGATATGAGTGAGAAACTCTCATCATAGTCAACACCTTAAACTTGTCAAAAACCTTTTGCAACAATTCTAGCTTTGTAGATAGTAACACTACTATCAGTGTCCGTCTTCCTCTTGAAGATCCAATTAATCTCAATGGCTCGCCGATCATTTGGGCAAGTCAATCAAAGTCCATACTTTGTTCTCACACATGGATCCCATCTCAGATTTCATGGCCTCAAACCATTTCGCGGAATCTGGGCTCATCATCGCTTCCTCATAGTTTGTAAGTTCGTCATGGTCAAGTAACATGACCTCCAGAATAGGATTACCATACCACTCTGGTGCGGATCTTACTCTGGTTGACCTACGAGGGTCGGTAGTAGCTTGATCTGAAGTTACATGATCATCATCATTAGCTTCCTCATTAATTTGTGTAGGAGTCACAGGAACAGATTTATGTGATGAACTACTTTCCAATAAGGGAGCAGGTATAGTTACCTCATCAAGTTCTACTTTCCTCCCACTCACTTCTTTCAAGAGAAACTCCTTCTCTAGAAAGGATCCATTCTTAGCAACGAATATCTTGCCTTCGTATCTTTGATAGAAGGTGTACCCAACAGTAACTTTTGGGTATCCTATGAAGACGCATTTCTCCGATTTGGGTTCAAGCTTATCATGTTGAAACTTTTTCACATAAGCATCGCAACCCCAAACTTTAAAAAACGACAACTTTGGTTTCTTGCCAAACCACAGTTCATAAGGTGCCATTTCAACGGATTTAGATGGTGCCCTTTTTAACGTGAATGCAGCTGTCTCTAATGCATAACTCCAAAACGATAGTGGTAGATTGGTAAGAAACATCATAGATTGCACCATACCTAATAAAGTACGGTTATGACGTCCGGACACACCATTACGCTGTGGTGTTCCAGGTGGCGCTAGTTGCGAAACTATTCTGCATTGTTTCAAATGAAGACCAAAATCGTAACTCTAATATTCTCCTCCACAATCAGATCGTAGAAACTTTATTTTCTTGTTACGATGATTTTCTACTTCACTCTGAAATTATATGAACTTTTCAAATGTTTCAGACTTTATGTTTCATCAAGTAGATATACCCATACCTGCTCAAATCATCTATGAAGGTCTGAAAATAACGATACCTGCTGCGAGCCTCAATATTCATCGGACCACATACATCAGTATGTATGATTTCCAACAAATCTGTTGCTCGCTTCATTGTTCCGGAGAACGATGTTTTAGTCATCTTGCCCAAGAGGCATGGTTCGCAAGCATCAAGTGATACGTAATCAAGTGATTACAAAAGCCCATCAGCATGGAGTTTATTCATGCGCTTTACACCAATATGACCTAAACGGCAGTGCCACAAATAAGTTGCACTATCATTATTAACTTTGCATCTTTTGGCTTCAATATTATGAATATGTGTATCACTACGATCGAGATCCAATGGACCATTTTCATTGGGTGTGTAACCATATAAGGTTTTATTCATGTAAACATAATAACAATTATTCTCTAACTTTTGGGTATCCTATGATGACGCATTTCTCCGATTCGGGTTCAAGCTTATCATGTTGAAACTTTTTCACATAAGCATCGCAACCCCAAACTTTAAGAAATGACAACTTTGGTTTTTTGCCAAACCACAGTTCATAAGGTGCCATCTCAACGGATTTAGATGGTGCCCTTTTTAACGTGAATGCAGCTGTCTCTAATGCATAACTCCAAAACGACAGTGGTAGATTGGTAAGAAACATCATAGATTGCACCATATCTAATAAAGTACGGTTATGACGTGCGGACACACCATTACGCTGTGGTGTTCTAGGTGGCGTGAGTTGCGAAACTATTCCGCATTGTTTCAAATGAAGACCAAACTCGTAACTCTAATATTCTCCTCCACGATCAGATCGTAGAAACTTTATTTTCTTGTTACGATGATTTTCTACATCACTCTGAAATTATATGAACTTTTCAAATGTTTCAGACTTTATGTTTCATCAAGTAGATATACCCATATCTGCTCAAATCATCTATGAAGGTCTAAAAATAACGATACTTGCCGCGAGCCTCAATATTCATCGGACCACATACATCAGTATGTATGATTTCCAACAAATCTGTTGCTCGCTTCATTGTTCGGGAGAACGGCGTTTTAGTCATCTTGCCCAAGAGGCATGGTTCGCAAGCATCAAGTGATTCGTAATCAAGTGATTCCAAAAGCCCATCAGCATGGAGTTTCTTCATGCGCTTTACACCAATATGACCTAAACGGCAGTGCCACAAATAAGTTGCACTATCATTATTAACTTTGCATCTTTTGGCTTCAATATTATGAATATGTGTATCACTACGATCGAGATCCAACGAACCATTTTCATTGGGTGTGTAACCATATACGGTTTTATTCACGTAAACAGAACAACAATTATTCTCTAACTTAAATGAATAACCGTATTGCAATAAACATGATCAAATCATATTCATGCTCAACGCAAACACCAAATAACACTTATTTAGGTTCAACACTAATCCCAAAAGTATAGGGAGTGTGTGATGATGATCATATCAATCTTGGAACTATTTCCAACACACATCGTCACTTTACCCTTAACTAGTTTCTGTTCATTCTGGAAGTCCCGTTTCGAGTTACTACTCTTAGCAACTGAACCAATATAAAATACCGAGGGGTTGCTACGAACAGTAGTAAAATACACATCAATAATCTGTATATCAAATATACCTTTGTTCACTTTGCCATCCTTCTTATCCGCCAAATACTTGGGGTAGTTCCGCTTCCAGTGACTAGTTCCTTTGTAGTAGAAGCACTCAGTCTCAGGCTTAGGTCCAGACTTGGGCTTCTTCACTTGAGCAGCAACTCGCTTGCCGTTCTTCTTGAAGTTCTCCTTCTTCCCTTTGCCCTTTTCTTGAAACTAGTGGTCTTGTCAACCATCAACACTTGATGTTTTCTTGATTTCTACCTTCGTCGATTTCAGCATCACGAAGAGCTTGGGAATCATTTCCGTTATCCCTTGCATATTATAGTTCATCATAAAGTTCTAGTAACTTGGTAATAGTGACTACAGAATTCTGTCAATTACTATGTTATCTGGAAGATTAACTCCCACTTGATTCAAGCAATTGTAGTACCCAGACAATCTGAGCACATGCTCACTGGTTGAGCTATTCTCCTCCATCTTGTTAGGCAAAGTACTGTCAGAGGTCTCATACCTCTTGACACGGGCATGAGTATGAAATACCAATTTCAACTCTTGGAACATTTTACATGCTCTGTGACATTCAAAACATTTTTGAAGTCCCGGTTCTAAGCCGTAAAGCATGGTGCACTTAACTATCAAGTAGTCATCATACCGAGCTTTTGTCAAAACGTTCATAACGTCTGCATCTGCTCCTGCAATAGGTCTGTCACCTAGCGGTGCATCAAGGCCATAACTCTTCTGTGCAGCAATGAGGGTAATCCTCATATCACGGACCAAGTCCGCATCATTGCTACTAACATCTTTCAACTTAGTTTTCTCTAGGAATATATCAAAATAAAACAGGGGAGCAAAACGTGAGCTATTGATCTACAACATAGATATGCTAATACTACCAGGACTAAGTTCATGATAAATTTAAGTTCAATTAATCATATTACTTAAGAACTCCCACGTAGATAGACATCCCTCTAATCCTCTAAGTGATCACGTGATCCATATCAACTAAACCATAACCGATAATCACGTGAAATGGAGTAGCTTTCAATGGTGAACATCATTATGTTGATCATATCTACTATATGATTCACGCTCGACCTTTCAGTCTCAGTGTTCCGAGGCCATATCTGCATATGCTAGGCTCGTCAAGTTTAACCTGAGTATTCTGCGTGTGCAAAACTGGCTTGCACCCGTTATAGATGGATGTAGAGCTTATCACACCCGATCATCATGTGGTGTCTGGGCACGACGAACTTTGGCAACGGTGCATACTCAGGGAGAACACTTATACCTTGAAATTTAGTGAGAGATCATATTATAATACTACCGTCAAACAAAGCAAGATAAGATGCATAAAAGATAAACATCACATGCAATCAATATAAGTGATATGATATTGCCATCATCATCTTGTGCTTGTGATCTCCATCTCTGAAGCACCGTCATGATCACCATCGTCACCGGCGCGACACCTTGATCTCCATCGTAGCATCGTTGTCGTCTCGCCAATCTTATGCTTCTACGACTATCGCTACCGCTTAGTGATAAAGTAAAGCATTACAAGGCGATTGGATTGCATACAATAAAGCGACAACCATATGGCTCCTACCGGTTGCCGATAACTCGGTTACAAAACATGATCATCTCATACAATAAAATTGACCATCATGCTTTGACCATATCACTGTTGGAAATATGCCCTAGAGGCAATAATAAAAGTATTATTATTATATTTCCTTGTTCATGATAATTGTCTTTTATTCATGCTATAACTGTATTATCCGGAAATCGTAATACACGTGTGAATACATAGACCACAATATGTCCCTAGTGAGCCTCTAGTTGACTAGCTCGTTGTGATCAACAGATAGTCATGGTTTCCTGGCTATGGACATTGGATGTCGTTGATAACGGGATCACATCATTAGGAGAATGATGTGATGGACAAGACCCAATCCTAAGACTAGCACAAAAGATCGTGTAGTTCATTTGCTAGAGCTTTGCCAATGTCAAGTATCTCTTCCTTTGACCATGAGATCGTGTAACTCCTGGATACCGTAGGAGTGCTTTGGGTGTGTCAAACGTCACAACGTAACTGGGTGACTATAAAGGTGCACTACAGGTATCTCCGAAAGTATCTATTGTTTTATGCGGATCGAGACTGGGATTTGTCACTCCGTGTAAACGGAGAGGTATCTCTGGGCCCACTCGGTAGGACATCATCATATGCGCAATGTGACCAAGGAGTTGATCACGGGATGATGTGTTATGGAATGAGTAAAGTGACTTGCCGGTAACGAGATTGAACAAGGTATTGGATACCGACGGTCGAGTCTCGGGCAAGTAAAATACCGCTAGACAAAGGGAATTGAATACGGGATTGATTAAGTCCTTGACATCGTGGTTCATTCGATGAGATCATCGTGGAACATGTGGGAGCCATCATGGGTATCCAGATCCCGCTGTTGGTTATTGACCGGAGAACGTCTCGGTCATGTCTGCATGTCTCCCGAACCCGTAGGGTCTACACACTTAAGGTTCGATGACGCTAGGGTTATAAAGGAAGCTTGTATGTGGTTACCGAATGTTGTTCGGAGTCCCGGATGAGATCCCGGACGTCACGAGGAGTTCCGGAATGGTCCGGAGGTAAAGATTTATATATGGGAAGTCCTGTTTTGGACACCGGAAGAGTTTCGGGGTTTATCGGTATTGTACCGGGACCACCGGGAGGGTCCCGGGGGTCCACCAAGTGGGGCCACCAACCCCGGAGGGCTGCATGGGCCATGTGTGGGAGGGAACCAGCCCCAGGTGGGCTGGTGCGCCCCCCACAAGGGGCCCAAGGCGCAGGGGAGAGTGGGAGGGGGCAAACCCTAGGGCAGATGGGCCCTAAGGCCCATGCTCCCTGCGCCTCCCCTCTCTCCCCCTCTGGCCGCCGCACCAGATGCCATCTGGAGGCTGGCCGCCGCCCCTTGGGGTGGGAAACCCTAAAGGGGGCGCAGCCCTCCCCTTCCCCTATATATATGAGGCCTAGGGGCTGCCCATAACACATGATTTGATCTCTCTTGGTGCAGCCCTGCCTCTCCTCCTCCTCCTCTTCTCCCGTGGTGCTTGGTGAAGCCCTGCGGGATTGCCACGCTCCTCCACCACCACCACGCCATTGTGCTGCTGTTGGATGGAGTCTTCCTCAACCTCTCCCTCTCTCCTTGCTGGATCAAGGCGTGGGAGACGTCACCGGGCTGTACGTGTGTTGAACGCGGAGGTGCCGTCCGTTCGGCACGTGATCATCGGTGATCTGAATCACGACGAGTACGACTCCATCAACCCCGTTCACTTGAACTCTTCCGCTTAGCGATCTACAAGGGTATGTAGATGCACTCCCCTTTCTACTCGTTGCTGGTCTCTCCATAGATAGATCTTGGTGTTACGTAGGAAAATTTTTGAATTTCTGCTACGTTCCCCAACAGTGGCATCATGAGCTAGGTCTATTGCGTAGATTCTTTGCACGAGTAGAACACAAAGTAGTTGTGGGCGTTGATGTTGTTCAATATGCTTACCGTTACTAGTCCAATCTTGTTTCGACGGTATTGTGGGATGAAGCGGCCCGGACCGACCTTACACGTACTCTTACGTGAGACAGGTTCCACCGATTGACATGCACTTGGTGCATAAGGTGGCTAGCGGGTGCCAGTCTCTCCCACTTTAGTCGGAACGGATTCGATGAAAAGGGTCCTTATGAAGGGTAAATAGCAATTGGCATATCACGTTGTGGTTTTGCGTAGGTAAGAAACGTTCTTGCTAGAAACCCATAGCAGCCACGTAAAACATGCAAACAACAATTAGAGGACGTCTAACTTGTTTTTGCAGGGTATGCTATGTGATGTGATATGGCCAAGAAGAATGTGATGAATGATATGTGATGTATGAGATTGATCATGTTCTTGTAATAGGATTCACGACTTGCATGTCGATGAATATGACAACCGGCAGGAGCCATAGGAGTTGTCTTTATTTTTTGTATGACCTGCGTGTCATTGAAGAACGCCATGTAAACTACTTTACTTTATTGCTAAACGCGTTAGTCATAGAAGTAGAAGTAGTCGTTGGCGTGACAACTTCATGAAGACACGATGATGGAGATCATGATGATGGAGATCATGGTGTCATGCCGGTGACGATGATGATCATGGAGCCCCGAAGATGAAGATCAAAGGAGCTATATGATATTGGCCATATCATGTCACTACACTATTTGATTGCATGTGATGTTTATCATGTTTATGCATCTTGTTTACTTAGGACGACGGTAGTAAATAAGATGATCCCTTACAAAATTTCAAGAAGTGTTCTCCCCTAACTGTGCACCGTTGCTACAGTTCGTCGCTTCTAAGCACCACGTGATGATCGGGTGTGATGGATTCTTACGTTCACATACAACGGGTGTAAGACAGTTTTACACAGCGAAAACACTTAGGGTTAACTTGACGAGCCTAGCATGTGCAGACATGGCCTCGGAACACGGAGACCAAAAGGTCGAGCATGAGTCGTATAGTAGATACGATCAACATGAAGATGTTCACCGATGATAACTAGTCCGTCTCACGTGATGATCGGACACGGCCTAGTTGACTCAGATCATGTGATCACTTAGATGACCAGAGGGATGTCTATCTAAGTGGGAGTTCATAAGATGAACTCAATTATCCTGAACATAGTCAAAAGACCTTTTGCAAATTATGTCGTAGCTCACGCTAGTTCTACTGTTTTAGATATGTTCCTAGAGAAAATATAGTTGAAAGTTGATAGTAGCGATTATGCGATCAGTAGAAAGCTTATGTCCTTAATGCACCGCTCAGTGTGCTGAACCCCAACGTCGTTTGTCGATGTTGCGAACATCGGACATACACGTTTTGATAACTACGTGATAGTTCAATTAAATGGTTTAAGTAGAGGCACCAAAGACGTTTTCGAAACGTCGCGGAACATATGAGATGTTTCGAGGGCTGAAATTAGGATTTCAGGCTCGTGCCCACGTCAAGAGGTATGAGACCTCCGACGATTTTCTTGGCCTGCAAACTAAGGGAGAAAAGCTCAATCGTTGAGCTTGTGCTCGGATTGTCTGAGCACAACAATCACTTGAATCGAGTGGGAGTTGATCCTCCAGATGAGATAGTGATGTTTCTCCAAAGTCATTGCCACCAAGCTGCAAGAGCTTCGTGATGAACTATAACATATCAGGGATAGATATGATGATCCTTGAGGTATTTGCGATGTTTGACACCGCGAAAGTAGAAATCAAGAAGGAGCATCAATTGTTGATGGTTGGTGAAACCACTAGTTTCAAGAAGGGCAAGGGAACAAAGGGATACTTCATGAAACGGCAATTCAGCTGCTGCTCTAGTGAAGAAACCCAAGGTTGAACCCAAACCCGAGACTAAGTGCTTCTGTAATAAGGGGAACAGTCACTAGAGCGGAATTACCCTAGATACTTGGTAGATAAGAAGGCTGGCAAGGTCGATAGAAGTATATTGGATATACATTATGTTAATGTGTACTTTACTAGTACTCCTAGTAGCACCAGGGTATTAGATACCGGTTCGGTTGCTAAGTGTTAGTAACTCGAAATAAAAGGCTACGGAATAAACGGAGACTAGCTAAAGGAGAGCTGACGATATGTGTTGGAAGTGTTTCCAAGTTTGATATAATCAAACATCGCACGCTCCCTCTACCATCAAGATTAGTATTAAACCTGAATGGTTTATTGAATCTCGATCGTAGTGATACATATTTTCATGCCAAAAGATATAAGATAATAATGATAGTACCACTTACTTGTGGCACTGCCATGTAAGTCATAATGGTATAAAACGCATGAAGAAGCTCCATGTTGATGGATCTTTGGACTCACTCGTTTAGAAAAGTTTGAGACATGCGAACCATGTCTATTGGTGTATATGCATGAAGAAACTCCATGCAAATGGACCGTTTGAACTCACTTGATTTTGAATCACTTGAGATATGCAAATCATACCACATGGGCAAGATGACTGAAAAGCCTCGTTTTCAGTAAGATGGAACAAGATAGCAACTTGTAGGAAGTAACACATTTTGATGTGTGCAGTCCAATGAGTGCTGAGGCATGCAGTGAATATCGTTATGTTCTTACTTCACAGATGATTCGAGTAGATGTTGAGAATATTTACTTGATGAAACACAAGTCTGAATTATTGAATGGTTCAAGTAATTTCAGAGTGAAGTAGAAGATCATTGTGACAAGAGGATAAAATGTCTATGATATGATCATAGAGATGAATATCTGAGTTACGAGTTTTGGCACACAATTAAGACATTGTGGAAATTGTTTCTCAATTAATACCGCCTGGAACACCATAATGTGATGGTGTGTCCGAACATCATAGTTGCACCCTATTGGATATGGTGCGTACCATGATGTCTCTTATCGAATTACCACTATCGTTCATGGGTTAGGCATTAGAGACAACCACATTCACTTTAAATAGGGCACCACGTAATTCCGTTGAGATGACACCGTATAAATTATGGTTTAGAGAAACCTAAGTTGTCGTTTCTTAAAGGTTTGGGGCTGCGACGCTTATGTGAAAAAGTTTCAGCTTGATAAGCTCGAACCCAAAGCGGACAAAATGCATCTTCATAGGACACCCAAAACAGTTGGGTATACCTCCTAATTCAGATCCGAAAGCAATATGAATTGTTTCTAGAATCGGGTCCTTTCTCGAGGAAAGGTTTCTCTCGAAAGAATTGAGTGGGAGGATGGTGGAGACTTGATGAGGTTATTGAACCGTCACTTCAACAAGTGTGTAGCAGGGCACAGGAAGTTGTTCCTGTGGCACGTACACCAACTGAAGTGGAAGCTTATGATAGTGATCATGAAACTTCGGATCGAGTCACTACCAAACCTCGTGGGATGACAAGGATGCGTACTACTTCAGAGTGGTACGTAATCCTGTCTTGAAGGTCATGTTGCTAGACAACAATGAACCTACGAGCTATGAAGAAGCGATGGTGGGCCCAAATTCCGACAAATGGTTAGGAGCCATGAAATTCGAGATAGGATCCATGTATCAGAACAAAGCATGGACTTTGGTGGACTTGCCCGATGATCGGCAAGCCATTGAGATAAATGGATTTTAAGAAGAAGATGGACGTGGACGGTAATGTCACCGTCTGTGAAGCTCGACTTGTGGTGAAGAGTTTTTCACAAGTTCAAGGAGTTGACTACGATGAGATTTTCTCATTCGTAGCGATGCTTAAAGTCCGTCGGAATCATGTTAGCATTAGCTGCATTTATGAAATCTGGCAGATGGATGTCAAGACAAGTTTCCTTACCAGTTTTCGTAAGGAAAGGTTGTATGCAATACAATCAGAAAAGTTTTGTCGATCCTAAGGATGCTAAAAGGTATGCTAGCTCCAGCGATCCTTCTAAGGACTGGAGTGAGCATCTCGGAGTTGGAATGTATGCTTTGATGATGATCAAAGATTTTGGGTTTGTACAAAGTTTGTGAGAAACTTGTATTTCCAAAGAAGTGAGTGGGAGCACTATAGAATTTCTGATGATTATATGTTGTTGACATATTGTTGATCAGAGATGACGTAGAATTTCTGGAAAGCCTGGATTAAGCTACTTGAACATTGAGCATCAAGATCTATAAGGATAGATCAAAATGCTTAATAATACTTTCAAATGAGCACATACCTTGACATGATCTTGAAGGTGTTCAAGATGGACCAGTCAAAGAAGGAGTTCTTGCCTGAGTTGTAAGGTACGAAGTTAAGACTTAAAGCTCGACCACGGCAGAATAGAGAGAAAGGACGAAGGTCGTCCCCTATGCTTAAGACGTAGGCTCTTCAGTATGCTATGCTATGTACCGCACCTGAAGTGTGCCTTGCCGTGAGTCAGTCAAGGGGTACAAGAGTGATCCAAGAATGGCTCACAGGACAGCGGTCAAAGATATCCTTAGTAACTAGTGGACTAAGGAATTTTCTCGATTATGGAGGTGGTAAAAGAGTTCGTCGTAAAGGTTACGTCGATGCAAGCTTGACACCTATCCGGATAGCTCTGAGTAGAGAGACCGGATACATATAATGGAGCAATAATTTAGAATAGCTCCAAGTAGAACAGTTATTGGATAGCTCCAAATAGAGCGTGGTAGCTGCATCTAGGAGATGACATAGAGATTTGTAAAGCACACACGGATCTGAAAGGTTCAGACCCGTTGACTAAAACCTCTCTCACAAGCAACATGATCAAACATAAAACTCATTGAGTGTTAATCACATAGTGATGTGAACTAGACTACTGACTCTAGTAAACTCTTGGGTATTAGTCACATGGTGATGTGACCTGTGAGTGTTAATCACATGGCGATGTGAACTAGATTATTGACTCTAGTGCAAGTGGGAGACTGTTGGAAATATGCCCTAGAGGCAATAATAAAAGTATTATTATTATATTTCCTTGTTCATGATAATTGTCTTTTATTCATGCTATAACTGTATTATCCGGAAATCGTAATACACGTGTGAATACATAGACCACAATATGTCCCTAGTGAGCCTCTAGTTGACTAGCTCGTTGTGATCAACAGATAGTCATGGTTTCCTGGCTATGGACATTGGATGTCGTTGATAACGGGATCACATCATTAGGAGAATGATGTGATGGACAAGACCCAATCCTAAGACTAGCACAAAAGATCGTGTAGTTCATTTGCTAGAGCTTTGCCAATGTCAAGTATCTCTTCCTTTGACCATGAGATCGTGTAACTCCTGGATACCGTAGGAGTGCTTTGGGTGTGTCAAACGTCACAACGTAACTGGGTGACTATAAAGGTGCACTATAGGTATCTCCGAAAGTATCTATTGTTTTATGCGGATCGAGACTGGGATTTGTCACTCCGTGTAAACGGAGAGGTATCTCTGGGCCCACTCGGTAGGACATCATCATATGCGCAATGTGACCAAGGAGTTGATCACGGGATGATGTGTTACGGAACGAGTAAAGTGACTTGCCGGTAACGAGATTGAACAAGGTATTGGATACCGACGGTCGAGTCTCGGGCAAGTAAAATACCGCTAGACAAAGGGAATTGAATACGGGATTGATTAAGTCCTTGACATCGTGGTTCATCCGATGAGATCATCGTGGAACATGTGGGAGCCATCATGGGTATCCAGATCCCGCTGTTGGTTATTGACCGGAGAACGTCTCGGTCATGTCTGCATGTCTCCCGAACCCGTAGGGTCTACACACTTAAGGTTCGATGACGCTAGGGTTATAAAGGAAGCTTGTATGTGGTTACCGAATGTTGTTCGGAGTCCCGGATGAGATCCCGGACGTCACGAGGAGTTCCGGAATGGTCCGGAGGTAAAGATTTATATATGGGAAGTCCTATTTTGGACACCGGAAGAGTTTTGGGGTTTATCGGTATTGTACCGGGACCACCAGGAGGGTCCCGGGGGTCCACCAAGTGGGGCCACCAACCCCGGAGGGAACCAGCCCTAGGTGGGCTGGTGCGCCACCCACAAGGGGCCCAAGGCGCAGGGGAGAGTGGGAGGGGGCAAACCCTAGGGCAGATGGGCCCTAAGGCCCATGCTCCCTGCGCCTCCCCTCTCTCCCCCTCTGGCCGCCGCACCAGATGCCATCTGGAGGCTGGCCGCCGCCCCTTGGGGTGGGAAACCCTAAAGGGGGCGCAGCCCTCCCCTTCCCCTATATATATGAGGCCTAGGGGCTGCCCATAACACATGATTTGATCTCTCTTGGTGCAGCCCTGCCTCTCCTCCTCCTCCTCTTCTCCCGTGGTGCTTGGCGAAGCCCTGCGGGATTGCCACGCTCCTCCACCACCACCACGCCGTTGTGCTGCTGTTGGATGGAGTCTTCCTCAACCTCTCCCTCTCTCCTTGCTGGATCAAGGCGTGGGAGACGTCACCGGGCTGTACGTGTGTTGAACGCGGAGGTGCCGTCCGTTCGGCACCTGATCATCGGTGATCTGAATCACGACGAGTACGACTCCATCAACCCCGTTCACTTGAACGCTTCCGCTTAGCGATCTACAAGGGTATGTAGATGCACTCCCCTTTCTACTCGTTGCTGGTCTCTCCATAGATAGATCTTGGTGTTACGTAGGAAAATTTTTGAATTTCTGCTACGTTCCCCAACAATCACATCATAACATGCCCTGCAAAAATAAGTTAGACGTCCTCTACTTTGTTGTTGCAAGTTTTACGTGGCTGCTACGGGATGAGCAAGAATCGTTCTTACCTACGCATCAAAACCACAATGATAGTTTGTTAAGTTGGTGCTGTTTTAACCTTCGCAAGGACCGGGCGTAGCCACACTTGGTTCAACTAAAGTTGGAGAAACTGACACCCGCCAGCCACCTGTGTGCAAAGCACATCGGTAGAACCAGTCCTGCGTAAGCGTACGCGTAATGTCCGTCCGGGCCGCTTCATCCAACAATACCGCCGAACCAAAGTATGACATGCTGGTAAGCAGTATGACTTATATCACCCACAAATCACTTGTGTTCTACTCGTGCATATGACATCTACGCATAAAACCAGGCTCAGATGCCACTGTTGGGGAACGTAGTAATTTCAAAACAATTCCTACGCACCTGCAAGATCATGGTGATGCATAGCAACGAGAGGGGAGAGTGTTGTCTACGTACCCTCGTAGACCGAAAGCGTAAGCGTTAGCACAACACGGTCGATGTAGTCGTACGTCTTCACGATCCGACCGATCAAGTACCAAACACACGGCACCTCCGAGTTCAGCACACGTTCAGCCCGATGACGTCCCTCGACCTCCGATCCAGCCGAGTGTTGAGGGAGAGTTTCGTCAGCACGACGGCGTGGTGACGATGATGATGTTCTACCGATGCAGGGCTTCGCTTAAGCACTATGGTGGAGGGGGGGCACCGCACACGGCTAAAAGATCAAATCAATTGTTGTGTCTCCAAGGGGTGCCCCCCTCCTCGTATATAAAGGAGTGGAGGAGGGGGAGGGCCGGCCCTCTCTATGGCGCGCCCTAGGAGGAGTCCTACTCCCACCGGGAGTAGGATTCCCCCCTTCCAAGTAGTAGGAGTAGGAGTCAAGGAAAGGGGAGAGAGAAGAGAAGGAAGGAGGGGACGCATCCCCTCCCCCTAGTCCAATTCGGACTAGGCCCTGGGGGGCGCCCAGCCTCTCCTCTCTCTTTCCCCTAAAGCCCAATAATGCCCATATACTCCCTGGCGAATTCCCGTAACTCTCCGGTACTCCGAAAAATACCCGAATCACTCGGAACCTTTCCGATGTCCGAATATAGTCGCCAATATATCGATCTTTACGTCTCGACCATTTCGAGACTCCTCGTCATATCCCCGATCTCATCCGGGACTCCAAACTATTTTCGGTTCATCAAAACACATAAAGTCATAATATAACCGTCATCGAACTTTAAGCGTGCGGACCCTACGGGTTCGAGAACAATGTAGACATGACCGAGACACGTCTCCGGTCAATAACCAATAGCGGAACCTGGATGCTCATATTGGCTCCCACATATTCTACGAAGATCTTTATTGGTCAAACCGCATAACAACATACGTTGTTCCCTTTGTCATCGGTATGTTACTTGCCCGAGATTCGATCGTCGGTATCTCAATACCTAGTTCAATCTCGTTACCGGCAAGTCTCTTTACTCGTTCTGTAATACATCATCCCGCAACTAACTCATTAGTTGCAATGCTTGCAAGGCTTAAGTGATGTGCATTGCCGAGGAATAGAAGACAATGATCCTCAGCAAGTTCCTTGCCGAGGAAGGCCACCAGACCCCAGGCAAGGCCCTTGCTGGGGACGACAGCGCGCCACGGCAAGACCCTTGCCGGGCCACCCGGCAAGGCCCTCACCAAGGATGCCAGCAGGGCCACCGCCAGGCCCACGCCAACCAAGCTTCCACCGTCGTTCGCATGCAGCTGCTAGCCCAACTAGCTGGGCGGGCACTTGCGTGGCAACATGCAGCTCCCAGGCCAACTCATCGAGCGCCTGCGTGGCGGCATGCAGATCTTCGTGAAGGCTCCGCCACTGCGCCACCTCAGCTGCCTGCCTGCCTACATGGCACCACGCGCCTCACTGGCCAGGGCACGTGTCAAAGCGAGAAGGAGTGGCGACGGACGGGACGGGCCTCACCCCCGTCCCCAATAAAGCAAGGGGACACCTAAGCTACGCATTAAATGCGTCGTGTCCTGTAATACGAGCGATAAGCTCAGGGCACTGTACACCTTTTCACCTCCTGTGTGCCACTGTGGTAGCCCCTTCTGACTATAAAAGGAGGCCCATGGAATACTGGAGAAGGACTCAGCTCTTTCGAACCACACACTGACCACAAGTAGTTTGAGAGCTCAAGAACTCTCTGAAATACACCCACCAAAGCAGGACTAGGGTTTTACGCATCCTCGCGGCCCGAACCTGGGTAAACGATCCTTGTGCTGTCTACTAGCCCTGCTCTTCTCGCAATCCCGCGCCCCGGCAACCGTAGTAGGGATTCTTGTGATCCCATAGGTGTCGTTCCATACTGACAGCACCATCGTCGAGGAAGCAGGCGCTCGATACATAACCAACTCAGGGATGATGATGCAGCTCAAGATGCTCTCAGAGGCCATGTACAGAGGGCACCGTCTGCTTGATACCTGGAGGTCCCGAGCCCTCCAAGACGATGCAGGCTTTGATGAGGTTAGCAGCAATAACTCATCTAGCAGCAGTTTGTATTTAGCCATTCCACTCAAACGTTCTCGAACAACAATGGTGAACGACGACAAGGACATTCGCCTCGAGTCAGATGGTGCTTTGGAAAGCTTAGAAATTGTTGTTGCTAACATGTCAGAATTTGTTGTGCTTTTGAGCGAATGTGAGCGCATGTCTCGCAGGCCATATGACGTTTACCTTTACACCGACAACTTCATGTTTAGCCGACACGCTGAAAAGCAAAAGCTCTTGAGCTTCTTGTTGGAGCACAACGATCCTTCAGGTGATCATGCATGGGGCGTCCTCCCGCTCATAGGTGGTGTCGCAGTTGGGAAGAAAACCTTGGTTGCTCATGTGTGTGGCGATGAAAGGGTTCGCTCACGTTTCTCCTTTATTTTGCACTTGATTGGAGACAGCCTTTTGGGAATACTTGATGATGGAAGGACAATGTTTGGGATGATGTTGGTAGTTATTGAGTTTTCTTCTGATGTAGATGATGATGACTGGAAAAAGTTTTGCTCGTTTCTCATAAGGATGGGTAGAGGAAGCAAGATCATCATCGTAAGCAAACTTAAGAGATTAGCCCGGTTGGGAACGGTGAAACCGATCTTCCTAAGTGTGCTATCTTACGACGAGTTGAGATACCTTTTCAAGGCACTATCCTTCGGGAGTGTAGAGCCCGCAGAACATCCTCGGCTAGTACAAATGGCAGATTAATTTGCCAAGGAGTTGCACAATGCACATGGTTCACTTCTTGCAACAAATGCGTACGCGAATGTCTTGAGAAGGAATCTCGATGTTCAGTTTTGGCGGCGCATAATGGACAAGGGGATGAGAGTGGTCAAGAGGAACCTCTCCATGTATGGCGTGCATCCCAACACGCTTATACAACAAGGCCATCCAATGGACATAACAAACTTCGGTTTGCATCCACTTAGCATGACACCTTACACAGTTGGTGCTTCAGTGAAGAAGGAACTGCCATGTGTGACATTTGCAGAACTTGTAACAGATCCTAGTGCTGTCCCAAAAGGAGACTTCACTCTAGTTGCATGGGAATCCAGGATACCCCCTCAGAAATCATTTGTTTATATTGTTACAAGTCGTGCTCAGGATACACATCAGGGCAGCGCCTTGCCAGGGAGGAAGCGACAAGGAGTGCCAATCTAGTTTTGTTTCAAGACTTGTAAAATGTAACTCTTGTTGTATTTTATTGATGCATCGTTGCTGTGAACCATTGAACTAAATGTATCACCCATCTCAATTAATGTACAGTAAATCTGCAGAAGTGCGCTTCTTAGATAATGCTTCAAGTCTCGGTCTCTCGGGTAGGTGGCTAACCGATGCAACAGAAATTAAACATACAAGAAAGAGGTATATGCATCATCAACATCATCATCATTGCAATGTTATGGCTAGCATTATGCTATACTTGATAGTGAAATCGGGACAGGTTTAGATACAAATTGCCTAGGAATTGATTTCGAAGAACCCTGGGAGCACTGCGGCATCGCGTTGCATCCGGGAGGCTCCCGTGCCAGCCCTTGAGGTGCTCGTAGTCGAACTAGCTACGCGCCTCCCATTCTCCCTCGCACCTGACGTCGGCGACCGCCATGGCTCCACACGAGGTGCGGCTCATTGCTGGACTAGGGAAGGCAGGAGGATGCTCGTGGTTGCACCCATGGTAGGTTGGGAAGAAGGTAGTTGGGGGTTGCACAGCATCCGTGAGGCGCATGTTGCCGCTGGCGAGGCTCCTGCTCTAGCCCATGAGGTCCTCCCAATCGACCTGGCTAGGCGCCTCCCCTCGTCCCATTTTAAGTAGGTGACCACCATGGGTCCGCACGAGACCCGATGGGGATGCTACGTGCTGCGCGGCGGCGCCGCTCGTCGGTGGCCGATGCCACGGCGTGTTTGGGCTTTGGGGAAGGAAGGAGATTGGAGATTGATTCAGCGAACAACATCGCTGGTAGGCACTGACCGTCGGGCCCCATGAGAAAACGGAAGCGGTACGACTATTGCTAAGAGCATATGCAGATCCCTTAAAAGCTCGCCGGTCATGTTTTTCCGGCTAATTTACAATACAAGCAAAAAAACCCGGCCCGAAAAAGTCATGCAAAAACGGCCCTACATGTAAATGTTTTACGGGAGGCCGGAGAACCGCTTTAGAATCCGCAATATATACTAGAGCGAGGCCATTTTAGGGTCCGCGTTCTTCATTTCCCATATCCCCCTCTGCTGCAATTGAACATCTCCGGCGACAAATCCCCTTTTTTCCGGCAGCTTTTTTGCGGCGCGCGTAGCCATCCGAACCTCGTCCTGATTTCGAGCGCATGCCGCCGGAAGGGTGGCCAAGGGTGATTGACAGCCGCCCGGAGACGCTTGAGCACAGGCGAGAATATTCGGTCCAGCCTGTCGAAGTTGCTCCAGGTCCGGCTGCCGGCGCTGCGGGAGAGAGCGTCGCGCTTCTGCGCCTACTCCTTGCGCCACTCCTCCACCAGCAGGCGGAGGGAGGAGCTCCCGGCCCCGTCGTCATTGTGGCGCTTGCGAGGCAGCGCGCATGGTTCGACGCGAAGGTTTTGCACAGCATGCAAGGTACACTTGTTGAAACAAATATGTTCGCGGACGTTTTAAGAAGGAATCTCCATGTCCAGTTCTGGCGTTGCATATTGAACAAGGGGATAAGTATGGTTAAAAGAAACCTCTCCATATATGGTGTGCACCCAACTATGCTTTAGAACAAGGCCACCCAGTGGACATTCCGGATTTTGCTTGACATTCACTTACCATGACAAACTATACTGTTAATGTTCCAATCAAGGAGGAATCACCAAGTGTGAGACTGGGGGAAATTCTAGAAGATCCTAGTGTTAGACCCAAATAACTTCATTCAAATTTCATGGGAATCAAGGATACACCCTCATAATTCAGCTGCTCACTTTGTTACAAGCTGTGCCCTGGATACACATGAAGTTAGTGCCATGCTAGGGAGTAAGCGGCGGGGAGTGCCGATCTAATATTGTTGCAGAACTTGTGTAATGTAAAATCTTGTCGTATTTTCTGATACATGAGCATCAGATATGTCCGCGTGGCCATATATAGCATCATCTTAAGTGGCAGTTAGTACTACTACTCAAAAGATCTAGCTAGTATTAATAAGGTGGCCAACTAATGAAACATAAATTAAACTAACAAGAAAGAGGTCTATGAATCATCATCGGGTAAATCCTTAAATAACTAGTAATTCAGAATCACAACAGCTTTACCATTGCAGAGAGCAATCAGGTTTGTCCATCAACAGAAGCCTGGCCATGAAGAACACATATGGCGCAACAGTTTTGAGCCATGAAGAACTGGTAGATATATCTTCCAAATGATTGACTACTCAGGAAGTAACTTCAAGTATTTTGCTGTTGTGTAACATAAATGATATGCATATTAATTGTATGAGAATATAGTACACAATGGTAGCCTTTGTTTTCTCAACCTGGATTCAAACATCCGTGAGGAATATCATTAAAAAATAATGACGCCATGATCTCCAAAGGCCAAAAACAGGTTAGTGTGGAAGAATATTAATTTAGACCTACCTACTGTGACTATTAAAAATACAAGTCTTTTCATGACGCTTGGGCAGTTGGCTAGTCATTCTCACATGTTTTTACGAGGAGCCCAACTAGTGTATTCCTTGGGGCTAGTAGACCAATATATAGTACAAGTACAGGCAGTTTATAAATGGTACATGTTAGCAGCCGTCTGCCACTCACTCTTGAACTCGTCGCAGTCAATAGTCTGGGGACTTTTCTATTGTGTGCGGAACTCTGCAAGACTTGACAGATGCTAGTTAATTTGTCCAGACTACATAGAGATCGACCAGTAGCTCTCCTCATCGGCCGCTCTTCTTGCTTGCCATGGAAGCTACCATATCTGTAGTCACAGGTGAACTAGTGAGCCGTTTCATCTCCTTCCCGAAGAACCAGTACTACTCATCTTTGAGCGATGCACAATCAGAGGAGAAGGTGGTGAGGAGATTGCAGCACCTCCTGATGAGAGTCAGCATCATCATCGAGGAGGCAGATGCACGGTACATAACAAATTATGGGATGTTGTTGCAGCTAAAGATGCTCTCGGAGGCCATGTACAAAGGGTACCGCGTGCTGGACACCTTGAGGTCAGTGGCGTAGCCAGCCCAATACACCAGGGTGGTCCATTAATAAAAATATTAACATAAGTTATTTATTTTTTAAAAAAATATTTATTTTACTACATTATATACAAGCTATGGGGAAATTCCAGGGTGGTCCATGGACCACCCTGGCCACCCCCTAGCTACGCCACTGCTTGAGGTATCAAAACCTCCAAGACAGTGCAGACACTAACGAGGTTAGTATCGATGACCCATCAAGCAGCATCTTGTATATATCCATTCCTTTCAAGCGTTCTCGAAAAAAATTGAGAAGCATGACATGGCCATGCACCTCGAGTCAGATGGTGCCTTGGAAAGCTTAGAACTTGCTGTTGCTAACATGGCAGAATTTGTTGTCCTTCTGAGTGGATGTGAGCGCATGTCTCGTAGGCCATATGATGTTTATCTTTACACCAACAACTTCATGTTCAGCCGACATGCTGAAAAGCAAAAACTATTGAGCTTCTTGTTGGAGCACAACAATCCTCCTGGTGATCATGCACCGACAGTTCTTCCAATCATAGGTGGTTTCGGAGTTGGAAAGAAAACATTGGTTGCTCATGTGTATGCAGATGAAAGGGTTCGCTCACGCTTCTCCTCTACATTGCACTTGAATGGAGACAACCTCTTGACAATACTGGACCATGGAGGGGCCATGTTTGACATGATGTTGGTAGTTATAGAGTTTTCTTCTGATATAAGTGACGACGAATGGAAAAAGTTTCACTTGTTTCTCGTAAGAATGAGTAGAGGAAGCAAGATCATCATCGTAAGTAAACTGAAAAGATTAGCCCGTTTTGGATCAGTGCAACCTATTTTCCTAAGTGTTTTGTCTTATGATGAGTTGAGGTATCTTTTTAAGACCCTAGCATTCGGGAGTGTAGACCCTGCAGAACATCCACAACTAGTATAATTAACAGATGAGTTTGCCAAGGAGTTATATGGTAAGCAAGGTTCACTTGTAGCAGTAAATACGTTCGCCCAGGTGTTGAGAATGAACCTCACTGTTCAGTTTTGGCGTTGCATATTTGGTAAGGGGATAAGACATGTTGAAAGAAACCTCTCCATATATGGTGAGCACCCAAGCAAGCTTAAAGAACAAGGCCTTCCAGTCGACATAACGGACTTTGCTTTGCATCCACTTACCATGACAAGTTATACAAGTAATGTTCCAATCAAGGAGGAATCACCAAGTGTGACATTTGGAGAGCTTCTAGCAGATCCTAGTGTTAGGCCAGAAGGAGAGTTCACTCTAATTGAATATGAATCAAGGATCCCCCCTCATAAATCATTTGTTCATTTTGTTACAAGTCGAGCTCAGGATACACATGAAGGAAGTAGTAGTACCTTGCCAGGGAGGAAGCGACGGGGTGGGCCAATCTAATTATTATTTTTGAACTTGTGTAATGTATGTAACTCTTTTTGTATTTTTATAAACAGATGTGTTCATGTATTATACTGAACAAAATGAATTACAGATCTCAATCAATGTACTGTAAATTTGTATTAAGTATTTGTTATGAGTGGGGGGATCCTGAATAAAGGGCAGACCCCAAGTATTTTATAGCATGGACAAGGGGAAAACAGAAGGAAAATTTGTGTCTTTTATCAGATCCAACAATCCACCGCCTGCTAATCGAGCAACAATACTACGTGTGTGTAAACTCCATGGTGCCATTCCATCTAATCGAGCAACGAAAACGCTGCATATAAAAGAGCAAAGCAACGGAGCTCTGATTTATCCTGTGCCGTGGCGTGGAAGTGGATGTGGACGCCACAAAAATCAGATGAGATCAGACTACGGTTCTGGTAGGCGCCGGGAAAATCAGAGCCTCCCACAAAATCAGCACTAATGTTTTTGCAAAAAAAAACTTAGATCGAAACAGGTTTAGAACTGAAACCACCCACGAATCTATTTCGGGGAGCACCGGGGCGTCGCTCTGCATCCAGCACTGGCGGGGGAGCCTCGCCGACGGCGTGCTCGCAGTCGACCCAGCCAGGCGCCTCCCTCACCTCGCTTGAAGCCAACGACCACCATGGGCCCACCGTGGCTGGGCGGCGGTGCGGCTCGCCGGTGGCCGCCATGGCGGTTTGGGGATTGGGGGAAAGAATTCATCGCTGGTGGACACTGACCACTGGGCCCACGGGAAAGCGGAAGCGGTTCGGCTACGCCAATGGTACAACAAGTTGGGCTGAAATGTCTCTCAGCTGAGAAAGAAAATGGACTCTAGCTTAGGTTCAATAATCCTTTCCTGCTGGTCCGGGACTTTTTGGGCTGGGCACTAGGAACCTGCAAACAAAATCCAAACCCAAGCAGAGCAACTACCTAATGGTTACCGTCCCCTCAAGAAACAAACTAACGGTTACCAGCTACCACCTGCGGAGGCTCCCGCAAGGGTCACTTTTTGGCCTGAGAGCGTTTGACGTTCATAAAAAGGACAACGGGCGACATTGATAAACCAGTGAAGATGGGGTAGTATTTGACCAAAAACTACCACAATTGGGGTCGACATCCCACCGAACTACACCTTTAAATGATTTTCTGCCTAAAACTATCACTTTTTTCTTTTTTTTTCTGCCTAAAAACTACCGAAAATGATTGATGGCCGTTTTAGATGATTTAACCATGTTTATGACGAGTGGGATCTGACGAAGCTATGTACCTAGGGTAGGGCCATGGACCTGTCCGAGATACCCTCCCCAAGGACATCCTTAGAAGAAATCATCTTTCAATCAGCTCAGAAGTGTTTCACTAGACAAGCTCGAAGACACTCGACCATGAAGACTATCACTCGACCATGAAGCTAACCACTCGACCAGGAGATCTAAAGTCATTCCGCACGCTAACGGTCGGTCATTAAGTAGCTTTTATGGTCATCATAGCACTTTATTTGTGGCGTTACCAGTAACGCCCGACCTTAGTGTACCTTAAACCCTGCATAACTGAGGGCCGGAGGGGTCTGGTGAACTTAAACCCTGCATAAGCCACCCCCTCCTCAGTGTAAAGGGTTCGCACCCCTGTAATTCATACATACATAATCCAGTCGACCGCCTCCGGGCTCCGAGACGTAGGGCTGTTACTTCCTCCGAGAAGGGCCTGAACTCGTAAATCTCGTGTGTCTACAACTACTCCATAGCTAGGATCTTGCCTCTCCATTCCTACCCCCTACACTACTGTCAGACTTAGAACCACGACAGTTGGCGCCCACCGTGGGGCAGGTGCCTTAGCGACTTGTTGGAGAAGTTGTGATTTTTCCGATCCCCTTCATCATGGTTTCAGGCGGAGTTTTGGTGGAGGGCCGCGAGATCCGTCTCGGCGCGCTCACGTTCATCGCCGACGACTCCGCTTGGCTTCAGGAGGCTCCGCTCGACGTCAACGCGCTCCCTGTCCGCGGGGCAACGCACTTTCGCGCATGCGTCCGCGGCGTCCTCTTGCGGCAACCGTCGACCCAGTATCGGTCGCCCCCTGTGTCATCCTCCCTCCCTGTTTCCCGCCGGCGCAAGCGCTCCGGTCGGTCGAGGCTTCAGCGGTGGGTGAGACACGCGGTGGCTCGCCAGTCGGCCACCCCCCAAGTCGTGGCGATCGAGCCCGACGAATCTCTCTACGGCCTGTTCGACTGGCTCCGCAGAGACTGCATCCGAGTGCGACAGCAGTGATCCAGCGGCGGAGGTTCTGATGGTCGATGGAGCACGCAGTCCTCCTGGCTTTCCCCGCACCGACGAAGGCGACGGCGGAGGCGATCCGTCGCATGCCCATGAAGAGTATCTCCCCGATCCCCTCACTTTGCTGCAGAGGGAAGAACTTCGTCATCGGAACATGGATGCGCTGCACACTCCTATCGTTGGAGAAACCCCCGAGGCCCGTGCCTTAAAGGACGCGCGCTTGGCCAACTTGGCTGAGCGCACTCGACTGGAGAACCTCCAGCGAGTACTCGACGAGCGTGCGCGACAACGGGTTCCAGAATCCAGTCGACGTCAGCTCTTTCCGCCACCGACTCGGATATATCGAGCTCCGATTCAGAATTTAGCAGCTGCAGCCCGTATAGCAGAGTCGATTCAGCCTTCTCAGTCAGAGGTTGGCAGAGGCTTGTTACAGATCAGAGCATTACTCTGGGCGGCAGGAGATCAGAATTCAGCTGTATCACAGTCGCGGAATAGGATCCACAGCAGATCTGTCACTGCAGATACAGTCCAGTCAGCCCACAGCCCAAGATCGCCCCTGAGGCGTGAGGGACGTGGGGACCGGCGTGATCAGTACAGGAACCGTGAGCAGTATGATCACCGACTCGATCGTGATGATCGACGTCGAGTGCCCACCCCTCCCCCAAGGAGTGGATCGTATGTGCCTCGACAACAGGATGACGGATGCCCTCACAGTGTTGGGCGAAGGATTCCAGTCGACCCAGGGAACCAGGCTTTGATGCGAGATCCATTCTCGTTCAGGGTTTAGTCGACAGGAACAGAGCTCACCGAGAAGGTCATGACAGAGATGTACCCACCAGCAGCAGAGTACACCTCTCAGGACTAGAGTGCTTCAGCAGAGCCATCAGGGCCGCGGTGATTCCTCCCAACTTCAGGTTGGCGACTGGAGTCGGTAAGTTCACTGGTGAGTCCAAGCCTGATACTTGGCTTGAGGACTACCGAGTGGCTGTTCAGATTGGCGGCGGCAACGATGAAGTGGCCATGAAACACCTACCTCTTATGTTGGAGGGCTCGGCCGGAGCATGGCTAAATCAGTTAGCACCCAGCAGCATTTACACTTGGGAAGATCTTGCCCGAGTGTTTGTCAGAACATTTGAAGGAACTTGCAAGCGACCAGCAGGGTTGACAGAGCTGCAATCTTGTGTGCAGAAGCCTAATGAAACTTTGAGGGCTTACATCCAGAGATGGATCACATTGCATCACACAGTAGAGAACATATCTGATCACCAAGCAGTCTGTGCCTTCAAGGAAGGCGTTAAGTACAAAGAACTGAACCTGAAATTCGGTCAAACCGGAGACATGTCTCTGAGTCGAATGATGGAGATTGCCACCAAGTATGCCAATGGTGAAGAAGAGGATCGGCTCCGGAGTGGCAAGCACAAGTCAGTCGCCCACGAAACCATAGGAGGGAACTCCAGTCGGAAGCAGAAGCGGAAAGCCGAGCCAGCTGCTCCTGGAGAAGCCTTGGCCGTGACTCAAGGAAAGTTTAAGGGGAAGCCCAAAGGGCCTTGGAACCCTAAGAAGGTGAAAGACCAAGACGGAAATGATGTGTTGGATCTGCCATGCCACATTCACACAAAGAAAGATGAAGAGGGTAAACTCATTTACCCAAAACATAGCACTCGACAGTGTCGTCTCTTGATCCAGCAGTTCCAAGGGAAGCAGCCCAAAGATAAGGAAAAGGAGTCGGACAAAGTTGAGGACAAGGAAGATAGTGATGATGGATACCCCCAGGTCAATTCCACCCTGATGATTTTTTCTGATGTTGAAAGCAAAAGTCGATTGAAAGTTATCAACCGAGAAGTGAATATGGTCGCTCCGGCGACACCTAGTTATTTGAAATGGTCTCAGACTGCCATCACATTCGACCAGTCCGATCACCCGACGCACATAGCCACCCCTGGGAGGCAAGCTTTGGTGGTCGACCCAGTTGTTGAAGGCACTCGACTGACCAAAGTTTTGATGGATAGAGGCAGTGGCCTGAATATACTGTATGCAGAGACATTGAAAGGGATGGCATTCCGATGTCCAGACTCAGTACCAGCAACGTGAGTTTCCATGGAGTCATTCCTGGAAAGAAGGCTGAGTCACTCAGCCAAATTGTTCTTGATGTGGTTTTCGGTGATTCCAAGAATTACCGCAAAGAAAAGTTGACGTTTGAAGTTGTAGATTTCCAGAGCGCTTATCACGCTATTTTGGGTAGGCCAGCTTATGCACGTTTCACGGCTCGACCATGTTATGTGTACCTCAAATTGAAGATGCCTGGTCCCAAAGGTGTGATCACTATTACTGGCAATCGGAAGAAGGCGGAAGAGTGCTTTCAGAAAGGCTCAAAGATCGCCGATGCTCAGATGGTAGTGGTAGAACTGTGGGAATACCAGAAAACTGCTGATCTGAGAGATTTGTTGCGAGCCAAGAAGCCCGCTACGGAATAAGCGTTTCAATCGTCCGGTAAGACAAAGCCGATTCACATTCACCCGACCGACCCCAATGTTGCTCTGACTCATATCTCAACAACACTCGACTCCAAATAGGAAGAAGCGCTCATCCAGTTCCTCCGTGAGAACTGGGACATCTTCGCATGGAAGCCTTCTGACATGCCAGGTGTTCCCAGGGGGCTGGCTGAGCACCGTCTACGAGTCGACCCAAAAGTGAAACCTGTCAAAGAACATCTTCGGCAGTCCGCCGTCCAGAAGAGAAATGCCATTGGTGAGGAGGTGGCTCGGCTCTTAGCAGCAGAGTTCATCCGAGAAATTTACCACTCTGAGTGGCTCGCCAATGTTGTCATGGTCCCCAAAAAGGACAAGTCGCTTCGCATGTGCATTGAATTCAAACATATCAATCGGGCCTACCCAAAAGATCATTTTCCTCTCCCCCGCATCGACCAGATAGTCGACTGGACAACGGGATGTGGGCGCCTGTCTTTTTTAGACGCCTATTCCGGTTACCATCAGATCCGTTTATATGGTCCCGACGAGATCAAAACAGCTTTCATCACTCCATTCGGGTGCTTCTGTTATGTTACCATGCCATTCGGCCTCAAAAATGCCGGAGCCACGTTCATGAGGATGATTCAGAAGTGTTTGCTCACTCAAATCAGTCGGAATGTGGAATCTTACATGGATGATATTGTGGTCAAGTCACAGAAAGGTTCCGACCTGCTAACTGACCTTGCTGAGACATTTGCCAACCTCAGGAGGTATGATATCAAGCTTAATCCATCAAAGTGCACATTCAGAGTTCCTGTCGGAAAGTTACTCGGTTTTCTCGTTTCCGAATGAGGAATCGACGCCAACCCAGAAAAAGTTGGTACTATACTCCGAATGAAGCGCCCTGTGCGCGTGCACGATGTCCAGAAGCTTACTGGTTGCTTGGCCGCTTTAAGTCGATTTATTTCTCATCTCGGTGAAAAGGCATTGCCTCTTTACCAACTGATGAAGAAGACAGACAAGTTCAAGTGGACTCCTGAAGCTGATGCAGCGTTTGCAGAGCTAAAGGCCCTGCTCTCCACCCAGCCGGTGCTTGCTGCCCCAATCAGCAAAGAGCCTTTACTGCTTTACATTGCAGCCACGGGACAAGTCGTTAGTTCAGTACTTATGGTCGAGCGGGAAGAAGAAGGAAAAGCCTTTAAAGTTCAGCGCCCGATATATTATGTTTCTGAAGTTTTGACCCCATCAAAGCAAAGATATCCTCATTATCAGAAGCTTGTATATGGGATTTATATGACCACGAAGAAGGTTGCACATTACTTCTCTGACCATTCCATTACAGTCGTCAGCGACGCTCCATTGTCAGAGATTCTGCACAACAGAGATGCAACTGGTCGAGTGGCAAAATGGGCGATTGAACTCCTTCCCCTAGATATCAAGTTTGAGGCAAAGAAAGCTATCAAGTCCCAAGCAATAGCAGATTTCGTCGCCGAGTGGATTGAACAGCAACTGCCGACTCAAGTTCAATCGGAGCACTGGACCATGTTCTTCGACGGTTCTAAGATGCTGAATGGTTCCGGTGCTGAGGTAGTATTGCTTTCCCCCCGAGGAGATAAGCTCGGATATGTTCTCCAAATCCACTTTGATCCCTCCAATAACGAAGCAGAATATGAAGCACTTCTGTATGGGTTGCGCATGGCCATTTCACTCGGCATCCGTCGCCTCATGGTCTATGGCAACTCAGATTTGGTGGTTAATCAAGTGATGATGGAGTGAGACGTCAGAAGTCCAGCCATGACTGATTATTGCAATGCAGTGAGAAAGCTAGAGAAGAAATTCGAGGGGTTAGAGCTGCATCATATACCCCGACTGAAAAATCAAGCAGCTGATGATTTGGCAAAAATAGGTTCCAAGAGAGAAGCCATTCCCAGCAATGTGTTTCTGGAACACATCCACACACTATCAGTTCAAGAGGATCCTTTCACCGAAGAAGCCCCGCAGCCAAAAAGTGCCACGGATCCGACTGAAGTTGAAGTTCCAGCAGTGGTCAACCTGATCATGAAAGTTTTGGTCATCACTCCCAACTAGACAGTGCCGTACATCGCGTACATCCTAAGGAAAGAACTCCCAGAGAATGAAGAAGAGGCTCGATAGATCGTCCATCGATCCAAGGCCTTTACTGTGATAATCGGACAATTGTACAGGGAAAGCGCGACTGGAGTCGGTTAGAAATGTATAACACCAGAAGAAGGTCAAATAATTCTTAACGATATCCACTCGGGGACCTGTGGCCATGATGCGTCCTCTCGGACCATTGTGGCTAAAGCATACCGAGCATGATTTTACTGGCCAAAAGCAAATGAAATGGCAAAGGAGATAGTCGACAAATGTGAAGGATGTCAGTTCTATTCCAATATGTCACACAAACCCGCCTCAGCCTTGAAGACCAGTCCACTCGTCTGGCCCTTCGCTGTTTAGGGATTGGATATGGTTGGACCGCTGAGAACTGGCAGGAGCGGCTTCACCCATGTGCTGGTGGCAGTCGACAAGTTCACTAAATGGATTGAAGCTAAGCCTATCAAGAATCTTGATGCCTGCACTGCTATCAGTTTCATCAGAGAGTTGATATTCAGATATGGAGTTCCGCATAGCATCATCACTGACAATGGGTCAAACTTCGATTCCGACAAGTTTAGAGCTTTTTGCGCCTCTCAAGGCACACGAGTCGACTACGCTTCAGTCGCTCACCCCTAGTCGAATGGACAAGCGGAAATAGCAAATGGTCTAATTCTCAAAGGGCTAAAACCTCGACTGATGCGCGATCTCAAGCATGCAGCAGGCGCATGGGTCGACGAACTTCCGTCAGTTCTTTGGGGATTGAGGACCACCCCTAATTGGTCGACTGGACGAACTCCATTCTTTATGGTCTATGGAGCTGAAGCAGTTTTGCCGAGTGACTTGCTTCACAATGCTCCCCGAGTCGAACTCTACACTGAAGATGAAGCAGAACAAGCCCGACAGGACGCAGTCGACCTCCTAGAAGAGGAAAGAAACATGGCCATGATCCGATCGACCATCTACTAGCAGGACTTGCGTCGATTCCATGCTAGAAATGTGAAGAGTCGAGCCTTCCAAGAAGGGGACTTGGTTCTCCGAGTGGATCAATAGAAACCACACAAGCTCGCCCCTACTTGGGAAGGTCCCTTCATCGTCACCAGAGTTCTCCACAATGGAGCGTACCATCTTTACAACGTCGATCGCCAGATTGATGAGCCACGAGCTTGGAACGCGGAGCTGCTCTGCCCCTTTTATACTTAAGTACTCACTCGGATGAGATGTAATAAGACATACCTCTGTAGTTTGTTTATCAAAGACAAAAGTGTTATAATTTTCCCAGTGATTGTTGTTGCTTTTGTTTACATGAGAAATCCCCCAGTGGGTAGCTTAGCTGCGAATCCGTTTCGCCTAAGTTTGTAAAAAAAATTCCTACCGAGTGGTGAGCAAGCTTCTCACTCGGAGGCTTAGCTGCGAATCCGCTTCGCCTAAGTATTTAAAAATCCTACCGAGTGGTGAGCCAGTCTCCCACTCGGGGGCTTAGCTGCAGTCCAGTACTCGCCTAAGTTTAAAAAATCCTACCGAGTGGTGAGCCAGTCTCCCACTCGGGGGCTTAGCTGCAGTCCAGTACTCGCCTAAGTTTAAAAAATCCTACCGAGTGGTGAGCCAGTCTCCCACTCGGGGGCTTAGCTGCAGTCCAAGTACTCGCCTAAGTATTTAAAATCCTACCGAGTGAGGAGCAATCCTCCCACTCGGGGGCTTAGCTGCAGTCCAAGTACTCGCCTAAGTATTTAAAATTCTACCGAGTGGCGAGCCAGTCTCCCACTCGGGGGCTTAGCTGCAGTCCAAGTACTCGCCTAAGTATTTAAAATCCTACCGAGTGAGGAGCAATCCTCCCACTCGGGGGCTTAGTTGCAGTCCAAGTAATCGCCTAAGTATTTAAAATTCTACCGAGTGGAGAGAAATCCTCCCACTCGGGGGCTTAGCTGCAGTCCAAGTACTCGCCTAAGTATAAAAAATTCTACCGAGTGGCGAGCCAGTCTCCCACTCGGGGGCTTAGCTGCAGTCCAGTACTCGCCTAAGTATTTAAAATCCTACCGAGTGAAGAGCAATCCTCCCACTCGAGGGCTTAGCTGCAGTCCAACTACTCGCCTAAGTATTTAAAATCCTATCGAGTGGAGAGCAATCCTCCCACTCGGGGGCTTAGCTGCAGTCCAATACTCGCCTAAGTATTTAAAATCCTACCGAGTGGAGAGCAATCCTTCCACTCGGGGGCTTAGCTGCAATCCAAGTACTCGCCTAAGTATTTAAAATCCTACCTAGTGGAGAGCAATCCTCCCACTCGGGGGCTTAGCTGCAGTGCAGTACTCGCCTAAGTATTTAAAATCCTACTGAGTGGAGAGCAATCCTCCCACTTGGGGGCTTAGCTGCAGTCCAAGTACTCGCCTAAGTGTTTAAAATCCTACCGAGTGGAGAGCAATCCTCCCACTCGGAGGCTTAGCTATAGTCCAGTACTCGCCTAAGTACTTAGAAATCCCACCGAGTGGAGAGCGATCCTCCCACTCGAGGGCTTAGCTGCAGTCCAAGTACTCGCCTAAGTATTTAAAATCCTACCGAGTGGAGAGCAATCCTCCCACTCGAAGGCTTAGCTGCAGTCCAGTACTCGCCTAAGTATGAAATCCATCCCGATTCGCAAGGACGACGAGGTGCAGGTCGACTGGATTTTCCACCTGAGAACTGCATCTCAAGCACAAAGTGTATTTCGAGTGAAGAACAGAGTTTGCTCGAAGGCAAATGCAAGCAAATTCAACGATAATCCAAGTTCAGATAAATCCTGAAGGCCCCAGACCGCAGATCAAAGTACTCGAGCATTCAGCCCGAAAGAGTTTAACAGTTACAAAATCCACTTGGCATTCCGAGGAAAATTTAAAGCGAAGCATAGAAGTTTTACTCCTCAGGTGGAGGGCTGGAGGGCGCGACAAACTGGTCCAAGTCAATCCCGTCAGCAATCCGAGTGGCAGCAGCAATGAAGGTCTCCATGAAAGACTGGAAGTTGTGCTTCTTGGTATTGGCAAATTGGATAGCCGCCAGCTTATCCTCTCGCGCCTCCTTGAAGTGAACACGAACCAAGGACAGAGCGACGTCAGCACGGCACCTGGCAGAAGATTTCTTCCATTCCTGTACTCGACCTGGAACTTCATTTAGTCGAGTCATTAGAGACTCGAGGTCATTTTGAAGCGTCACTCCTGGCCAGAGTGCTGTGTCGATTCGCGACGTCACAACCTTCAGTCGAGCAAGGTAGTCAACCACACCAGCAACACGGGACTCCAGTGAAGGAAATATGCCCTAGAGGCAATAATAAATTTATTATTTATTTCCTTATATCATGATAAAAGTTTATTATTCATGCTAGAATTGTATTAACCAGAAACATAATACATGTGTGAATACATAGACAAACAGCGTGTCACTAATATGCCCGTGCACAGGTATAGGGGTACAAAAATGCACCCCTCTTTTTGTACACCGACAGGAGCCCCCGGGCCTGGGCCACACATAAGCGCGACACGTTGTTGGGCCAGGCCCAAAACGGTGCGCGGGCAGGCGGGGCGGTTTTCACCGCGGTAAAACTTTTCGCGCATTGCGCTTCCCACGACCCGCGCACGCGGCGTGGCGTGGAGGGGTGTGCGTGACGTGGGCGGCATGCGTGGGGTGATTTCCACACGCATGCGTCACATCGCAGTAAATGGGCAGCGCGCCCTGCAGCTTCCCCATAAAAAGGTATAACCGCGGGCGCACTGTTCCTTTTACCCTTCGCGCTGAAGGAAATATGCCCTAGATGCAACAATAAAGTTATTATTTATTTCCTTATATCATGATAAAAGTTTATTATTCATGCTAGAATTGTATTAACCGGAAACATAATACATGTGTGAATACATAGACAAACAAAGTGTCACTAGTATGCCTCTACTTGACTAGCTCGTTAATCAAAGATGGTTATGTTTCCTAACCATGGACAAAGAGTTGTCATTTGATTAACGGGATCACATCATTAGTTGAATGATCTGATTGACATGACCCATTCCATTAGCTTAGCACCCGATCGTTTAGTATGTTGCTATTGCTTTCTTCATGACTTATACATGTTCCTATGACTATGAGATTATGCAACTCCCGTTTGCTGAAGGAACACTTTGTGTGCTACCAAACGTCACAACGTAACTGGGTGATTATAAAGGAGCTCTACAGGTGTCTCCAAAGGTACATGTTGGGTTGGCGTATTTCGAAATTAGGATTTGTCACTCCGATTGTCGGAGAGGTATCTCTGGGCCCTCTCGGTAATGCACATCACTTAAGCCTTGCAAGCATTGCAACTAATGAGTTAGTTGCGGGATGATGTATTATGGAACGAGTAAAGAGACTTGCCGGTAACGAGATTGAACTAGGTATGGGATACCGACGATCGAATCTCGGGCAAGTAACATCCCGATGACAAAGGGAACAACGTATGTTGTTATGTGGTCTGACCGATAAAAGATCTTCGTAGAATATGTAGGAGCCAATATGAGCATCCAGGTTCCGCTATTGGTTATTAACCGGAGACGTGTCTCGGTCATGTCTACATTGTTCTCGAACCCGTAGGGTCCGCACGCTTAAGGTTTCGATGACAATTATATTATGAGTTTACGCATTTTTGATGTACCGAAGTTTGTTCGGAGTCCCAGATGTGATCACGGACATGACGAGGAGTCTCGAAATGGTCAATACATAAAGATTGATATATTGGAAGCCTATATTTGGATATCGGAAGCGTTCCGGGTGAAATCGGGATTTTACCGGATTACCAGGAGGTTACCGGAACCCCCCGGGAGGTATATGGGCCTTAGTGGGCCTTAGTGGAAGAGAGGAGAGGTGGCCAGAGATGGGCCGTGCGCCCCTCCCCCCCCCTTGGTCTGAATAGGACAAGGAGAGGGGGCCGGCCCCCCTTCCTCCTCTCTCTCCTCTTTTCCCCCCTCCGCGGATCCTATTCCAACTAGGAAAGGGGGGGTCCTACTCCCGGAAGGAGTAGGACTCCTCCTGGCGCGCCACCTCTTGGCCGGCCAGCCCCCCCTTTGAGCCTTTATATATGGAGGCACGGGGCACCCCTAGAGACACAAGTTGATCCACGTGATCATATTCTTAGCCGTGTGCGGTGCCCCCTTCCACCATAGTCCTCGATAATATTGTAGCAGTGCTTAGGCGAAGCCCTGCGACGGTAGTACATCAAGATCGTCACCACGCGGTCGTGCTGACGGAACTCTTCCCCGACACTTTGCTGGATCGGAGTGCAGGGATCGTCATCGAGATGAACGTGTGCTAGAACTCGGAGGTGCCGTAGTTTCGGTGCTTGATTGGTCGAGCCGTGGAGACGTACGACTACATCAACCAAGTTAACGCTTCCGTTGTCGATCTACAAGGGTACGTAGATCACACTCTCCCCCTCTCGTTGCTATGCATCACCATGATCTTGCGTGTGCGTAGGAAAATTTTGAAATTACTACGAAACCCAACAGTGGCATCCGAGCCTAGATTTTATGTGTTGATGTTATATGCACGAGTAGAACACAAGTGAGTTGTGGGCGATATAAGTCATACTGCTTACCAGCATGTCATACTTTGGTTCGGCGGTATTGTTGGACGAAGCGGCCCGGACCGACATTACGCGTACGCTTACGCGAGACCGGTTCTCCCGACGTGCTTTGCACAAAGGTGGCTAGCGGGTGACAGTTTCTCCAACTTTAGTTGAACCGAGTGTGGCTACGCCCGGTCCTTGCGAAGGTTAAAATAGCACCAACTTGACAAACTATCGTTGTGGTTTTGATGCGTAGGTAAGATTGGTTCTTGCTTAAGCCCGTAGCAGCCACGTAAAACTTGCAACAACGAAGTAGAGGACGTCTAACTTGTTTTTGCAGGGCATGTTGTGATGTGATATGGTCAAGACATGATGCTAAATTTTATTGTATGAGATGATCATGTTTTGTAACCGAGTTATCGGCAACTGGCAGGAGCCATATGGTTGTCGCTTTATTGTATGCAATGCAATCGCGCTGTAATGCTTTACTTTATCACTAAGCGGTAGCGATAGTCGTGGAAGCATAAGATTGGCAAGACGACAACGATGTTACGATGGAGATCAATATGTCGCGCCGGTGACAATGGTGATCACGACGGTGCTTCGGAGATGGAGATCACAAGCACAAGATGATGATGACCATATCATATCACTTATATTGATTGCATGTGATGTTTATCTTTTATGCATCTTATCCTGCTTTGATTGACGGTAGCATTATAAGATAATCTCTCACTAATTATCAAGAAGTGTTCTCCCTGAGTATGCACCGTTGCGAAAGTTCTTCGTGCTGAGACACCACGTGATGATCGGGTGTGATAGGCTATATGTTCAAATACAACGGGTGCAAAACAGTTGAACACGCGGAATACTCAGGTTATACTTGACGAGCCAAGCATATACAGATATGGCCTCGGAACACGGAGACCGAAAGGTCGAGCGTGAATCATATAGTAGATATGACCAACATAGCGATGTTCACCAATGAAACTACTCCATCTCACGTGATGATCGGACATGGTTTAGTTGATTTGGATCACGTAATCACTTAGAGGATTAGAGGGATGTCTATCTAAGTGGGAGTTCTTAAGTAATATGATTAAATTGAACTTAAATTTATCATGAACTTAGTCCTGGTAGTATTTTGCAAATTATGTTATAGATCAATAGCTCGCATTGTTGCTTCCCTGTGTTTATTTTGATATGTTCCTAGAGAAAAATTGTGTTGAAATATGTTAGTAGCAATGATGCGGATTGGATCCGTGATCTGAGGTTTATCCTCATTGCTGCACAGAAGAATTATGTCCTTGATGCACCGCTAGGTGACATACCTATTGCAGGAGCAGATGCAGACGTTATGAACGTTTGGCTAGATCAATATGATGACTACTTGATAGTTTAGTGCACCATACTTAAATGGCTTAGAATCAAGACTTCAAAGACGTTTTGAACGTCATGGACCATATGAGATGTTCCAGGAGTTGAAGTTAATATTTCAAGCAAAAACCCGAGTTGAGAGATATGAAGTCTCCAACAAGTTCTATAGCTAAAAGATGGAGGAGAATCGCTCAACTAGTGAGCATGTGCTCAGATTGTCTGGGTACTACAATCGCTTGAATTAAGTGGGAGTTAATCTTCCAGATAAGATAGTGATTGACAGAATTCTCTAGTCACCATCACCAAGTTAGTAGAACTTCGTGATGAACTATAATATGCAAGGGATAACGGAAACAACTCCCAAGCTCTTCGTGATGCTGAAATCAATGAAGGTAGAAATCAAGAAAAACATCAAGTGTTGATGGTTGACAAGACCACTAGTTTCAAGAAAAGGGAAAAGGAAAGAAGGGGAACTTCAAGAAGAACGGCAAGCAAGTTGCTGCTCAAGTGAAGAAGCCCAAGTCTGATCCTAAGCCTGAAACTAAGTGCTTCTACTGCAAAGGGACTGGTCACTGGAAGCAGAACTACCCCAAGTGATTGGCGGATAAGAAGGATGGCAAAGTGAACATAAGTATATTTGATATACATGTTATTGATGTGTACTTTACTAGTGTTTATAGCAACCCCTCAGTAATAGATACTAGTTCAGTTGCTAAGATTAGTAACTCGAAACGGGAGTTGCAGAATAAACAGAGACTAGTTAAGGGTGAAGTGATGATGTGTGTTGGAAGTGGTTCCAAGATTGATATGATCATCATCGCACACTCCCTATACTTTTGGGATTAGTGTTGAACCTAAATAAGTGTTATTTGGTGTTTGCGTTGAGCATGAATATGATTTGATCATGTTTATTGCAATACGGTTATTCATTTAAGTAAGAGAATAAATTGTTGTTCTGTTTACATGAATAAAACCTTATATGGTTACACACCCAATGAAAATAGTTCGTTGGATCTCGATCATAGTAATACACATAATCATAATTTTGAAACCAAAAGATGCAAAGTTAAAAATGATAGTGCAACTTATTTGTGGCACTACTGTTTAGGTCATATTGGTGTAAAGCGCATGAAGAAACTCCATGCTGATGGGCTTTTGGAATCACTTGATTATGAATCAGTTGATGCTTGCGAACCATGCCTCATGGGCAAGATGACTAAGACTCCATTCTTCGGAACAATGGAGCGAGCAACAAATTTGTTGGAAATCATACATACTGATGTATGTGGTCCGATGAATATTGAGACTCGCGACAGGTATCATTATTTTCTGATCTTCACAGATGATTTGAGCAGATATGAGTATATCTACTTGATGAAACATAAGTCTGAAACATTTGAAAAGTTCAAAGAATTTCAGAGTGAAGTGGAAAATCATCGTAACAAGAAAATAAAGTTTCTACGATCTGATCATGGAGAAGAGTATTTGAGTTATGAGTTTGGTCTTCAGTTAAAACAATGTGAAATAGTTTCACTACTCACGCCACCTGGAACACCACAGCATAATGGTGTGTCCGAACGTCATAACCGTACTTTATTAGATATGGTGCGACCTATGATGTCTCTTACCGATCTACCACTATCGTTTTGGGGTTATGCATTAAAGACAGCTGCATTCACGTTTAAAAGGGCACCATCTAAGTCCGTTGAGACGACACAATCTGAACTGTGGTTTGGCAAGAAACCAAAGTTGTCGTTTCTTAAAGTTTGGGATTGTGATGCTTATATGAAAAAGTTTCATCCTGATAAGCTCAAACCCAAATCGAAGAAATATGTCTTCATAGGATACCCAAAGGAGACTATTGGGTACACCTTCTATCACAGATCCGAAGGCAAGACATTCGTTGCTAAGAATGGATCCTTTCCAGAGAAGGAGATTCTCTCGAAAGAAGTGAGTGGGAGGAAAGTAGAAAACTTGATAAGGTAATTGTACCATCTCCCTTATTGGAAAGTAGTTCATCACAGAAATCTGTTCTTGTGACTACTACACCAATTAGTGAGGAAGCTAATGATGATGATCATGTAACTTCAGATCAAGTTACTACCGAATCTCGTAGGTAAACCAGAGTGAGATCCGCACCAGAGTGGTACGGTAATCCTGTTCTGGAAGTCATGTTACTAGACCATGACAAACTTGCGAACTATGAAGAAGCGATGGTGAGCCCAGATTCCGCAAAATGGCTTGAGGTCATGAAATCTGAGATGGGATCCATGTATGAGCACAAAGTATGGACTTTGGTTGACTTGCCCGATGATCGGCAAGCCATAGAAAAAAAATGGATCTTCAAGAGGAAGACGGACGCTGATAGTAGTGTTACTATCTACAAAGCTAGAATTGTCGTAAAAGGTTTTCGACAAAGTTCAAGGTGTTGACTACGATGAGATTTTCTCACTCGTATCGATGCTTAAAAGTCTGTTCAAATCATGTTAGCAATTGCCACATTTTATGAAATCTAGCAAATGGATAACAAAACTGCAATCCTTAATGGAATTCTTAAAGAAAGAGTTGTATATGATGCAACCAGAAGGTTTTGTCAATCCTAAAGGTGCTAACAAAATAAGCAAGCTCCAGCGATCCATCTATAGACTGGTGCAAGCATCACGGAGTTGGAATAAACGCTTTGATAGTATGATCAAAGCATATAGATTTTTACAGACTTGCGGTGAAGCCTGTATTTACAAGAAAGTGAGTGGGAGCACTACAA
The DNA here is from genome assembly GCF_018294505.1 of Triticum aestivum. Lineage (NCBI taxonomy): Eukaryota > Viridiplantae > Streptophyta > Magnoliopsida > Poales > Poaceae > Triticum > Triticum aestivum. Next base: position 9,133,097 of record NC_057797.1, read on the forward strand.
CATTTCTGATAAGTATATGTGAATGACATATTGTTGATCGGAAATAATGTAGAATTATTCTGCAAAACATAAAGGAGTGTTTGAAAAGAGTTTTTCAAAGAAAGACCTCGGTGAAGCTGCTTACATATTGAGCATCAAGATCTATAGAGATAGATCAAGACACTTGATAAGTTTTTTTCAATGAGTACATACCTTGACAAGATTTTGAAGTAGTTCAAAATGGAACAGTCATAGAAAGGGTTATTACCTGTGTTACAAGGTATGAAATTGAGTAAGACTCAAAGCCCAACCACGGCAGAAGATAGAAAGAGAATGAAAGTCATTCCCTATGCCTCAGCCATAGGTTCTATAAAGTATGCCATGCTGTGTACCAGATCTATTGTATACCCTACACTGATTTTGGCAAGGGAGTACAATAGTGATCTAGGAGTAGATCACTGGACAACGGTCAAAATTATCCTTAGTGGAATAAGGATATGTTTCTCGATTATGGAGGTGACAAAAGGTTCGTCGTAAAGAGTTACATCGATGCAAGTTTTGACACTGACCTAGATAACATTAAGTCTCAATCTGGATACATATTGAAAGTGGAGACAATATGAGCATCCAGGTTCCGCTATTGGTTATTAACCGGAGACGTGTCTCGGTCATGTCTACATTGTTCTCGAACCCGTAGGGTCCGCACGTTTAAGGTTTCGATGACAATTATATTATGAGTTTACGCATTTTTGATGTACCGAAGTTTGTTCGGAGTCCCAGATGTGATCATGGACATGACGAGGAGTCTCGAAATGGTCAATACATAAAGATTGATATATTGGAAGCCTATATTTGGATATCGGAAGCGTTCCGGGTGAAATCGGGATTTTACCGGATTACCGGGAGGTTACCGGAACCCCCCGGGAGGTATATGGGCCTTAGTGGGCCTTAGTGGAAGAGAGGAAAGGTGGCCAGAGATGGGCCGCGCGCCCCTCCCCCCCTTGGTCCGAATAGGACAAGGAGAGGGGGCCGGCCCCCCTTCCTCCTCTCTCTCCTCTTTTCCCCCCTCCGCGAATCCTATTCCAACTAGGAAAGGGGGAGTCCTACTCCCGGAAGGAGTAGGACTCCTCCTGGCGCGCCACCTCTTGGCCGGCCAGCCCCCCCCCCTTTGAGCCTTTATATACGGAGGCACGGGGCACCCCTTGAGACACAAGTTGATCCACGTGATCATATTCTTAGCCATGTGCGATGCCCCCTTCCACCATAGTCCTCGATAATATTGTAGCAGTGCTTAGGCGAAGCCCTGCGACGGTAGTACATCAAGATCGTCACCACGCCGTCGTGCTGACGGAACTCTTCCCCGACACTTTGCTGGATCGGAGTCCGGGGATCGTCATCGAGCTGAACGTGTGCTAGAACTCGGAGGTGCCGTAGTTTCGGTGCTTGATCGGTCGAGCCGTGGAGACGTACGACTACATCAACCAAGTTAATGCTTCCGTTGTCGATCTACAAGGGTACGTAGATCACACTCTCCCCCTCTCGTTGCTATGCATCACCATGATCTTGTGTGTGCGTAGGAAAATTTTGAAATTACTACGAAACCCAACATCCAGTCGGAGCACGTTCATAGCAGCTTCATCCTTCACCGGAGAGTTAATGGGGTCCAAGCTTGTCTCCACTCGACTGGTCTCCTCCTCGAAGTTCTGGCAGAATTATGTAAACACAATTCAAAGATAAATTAGTGGCTCTACGTTGAGTTGATGACAACAAGTTAGTCAGGTAGGAGAGATTACCCTCAAGCATGACGAATAACTTCTTGGCAAGCCCTCCCAGATAAGCCTCCAGATCATTCCTCTTCCCCGCCAGCTCACTTGCCTTGTCGTTCAGAGCTATCTTATCATTCTTCAGACGGCTGACCTCTTTGTTGGCCGTGTTGAGAGCAGCTTTTAGTTTGGAGTTCTCCTCTTCTAGTTTACCGACCGAAGCCAGTTTTTTCTTCCGCAAGCTTCGTTTTGTCTGAAGCCGCCTTCTGCGCCTCACCAAGGTCATGGTCCTTCTTCTTCAGAGCCTCCTCCATTTTATCTGCAAAATGACGATGAGATCAGCATCAAGAATGGGCAGAAAGAAAAGACAGTCGTCAGGTTCTCACCAGCCATACCTTTTGCTTCGTCTCTCGCCTTCTGCAAGTTCTCCTGGGCAAGCTTCAAGTCAAGGTTGAGCTGGATCTGTTTGTTTTCCAATTCAGTATAGCGAGCCACAAGCTCGCAGGATTTCTGCGAAGAAGTCAGTCGACAGACATCAAAGATGGATCGCTTCCGAGCGACTAAGAGAAAAATCATAGCATTTCTAAGACTATAGCCGAATCAAAAATATTTGTCAGTAGTCTCGGGGACTACACCCAGTGGGTGCACTCAGCGTGCCCCCACTGGTTCTACCGACTTGGTCCGATCAGTCGACCGAAAGAGACAAAGAGGTTATGATCCTAGACCATAGCTAACTACCAGCAGTCAGCCACGGTCTCATCGTGATTTAAAAAAAACAAGGTTCTTCAGACCTTCGTCGACTGCCAGCAGTCGACGATGGTCTCGGGGACTACACCCAGTAGGTGCACTCAGCATGCCCCCACTGGTTCTAGGATTCCATTCGACATGGTCCGACCAGACCGAGTGAAGAAGTTAGAGTGCAGAAACAAAAAAATACAAAGACGACAGTTGACCGTCAGTAGTCCACCATAGTCTCGGGGGCTACACCCAGTGGGTGCACTCAGCGTGCCCCCACTAGTACGAAACATTCAATCGACATACCCAGTGGGTGTACAGATGTAAAGATCTTCGGAAAGAGAGTCTTCAGATAGCATACCCTAACAGAACAAGCGGTGATCAACTAACCTGGACATTGCTTTGAAGGGCTGAACTAGCATCGTAAGCCGCTTGGCTGGCTTCCTGGACCACCTTCACCTGCTCCATCATGATCCCCGCCTGCCGTATAGCCTCCTTAGCAGCACCCACTTGGTCCTCTGGGACGTGGTGTGTGCCAAAAAGGGAAGGCGGATCAGCAGTCGACGATGAAGGCCGAACACTCGTCAGCGGCACAGCGAAGGACACAGAAGTCCGAGTGGTATTGCCACCCTCCAGAACTGGTGTCTTAGGTACTGATGCAGTTTGGGGTGTCTTGCCAGCCGACGCCTTTCTATTCCTCCTCGCCCTCAGCGGCACTTCGTCATCATCATCAGGGAGATCAATGACATGAGGAGGAACTATAGGAAAAATCCAAAGTTAAAAACGAAAATCCAACCGACCAGAAAAGATCGTCAGTCGACCAAGAGTGAAACTACAGAGACCGTACCAAGGTTGGAGGTGACAGCGTCTTCCATTTCCTAGTCTTCGTTCTTGGCGGAAGTCTCGGAGGTAGCATCACTACAGGTTTCAGAAACCAGTCGGTTTAGTCAATGAGTCGACCAAGAGTCTATCCATGCTAAGCGAAAAAACGCAAGTTCTGTTGTTACCCGGAGATGGTGGGAATGGTCACTTTCATCTTGGGCAAGGCCTTCGGTGGCTTTGACGACGCCGCTCGTGGATGCTTCGGTGCTTTTTCAGTCGGCACTGGAGAAGACGTCCAAGGGCGTTTTGATGACTGCCCAACAGGCGTAGTCGCTTTTCCACGCTCGCACGCGGGGTCATGGGTGAGCTTGGATCGCCTTTCCGTGTGGGGAGGATCGACTTCTTCCTCCTCCTCCCCACTGGAGTCGTCGTCATCCACCTCCTCCTCACCGTCAGATTGCCACTCCTCCTCACTCTCACCTCCGCTCGCCTCCCCCTCCTCGGCCTGTTCTTGCGCCCCGTTGGGCATCGAGTACATCTCAGTAATGGTCTAGAAGACAACAAACAAGACAAAAGTCAATCGACTGATTTTAAGCAAACAGAATGAAGAAAGCAAGGTCACAGTCAGAGATACAGAATTGGACCTGGTCTACTTCGTACGATTGGTCGAGTGGAGGAATCCTCCTAGCTCCTCGGGGTTGTCCTTGTTCCCCGTGATACTCGACAACCACCCCTCCAATGTCGCCTCCTCGACCTCCTCCGAGTGAATCTGAGTGGTGTCATCGAGACTCGAGTACATCCACATCGGATGATCATGAGCTTGGAGCGGTTGGATGCGTCTCCGGAGGAAGACCTCTAGTAAATCCATACCAGTCACCCCGTCACGGACAAGCTGAACCACTCGACCAACCAACACTTTGACTTGTGCCTTCTCTTCCGGTGTCACTTTCAGAGAAGAAGGTTTTTCTGCTCGGTTCAGGGAGAAAGGGGGAAGACCCGTCGCCTGTCCTGGGGTCGGCTAGTCTCTGCAGTAGAACCAGGTCGACTGCCACCCGCGGACTGAATCAGGAAGAATCATAGCTGGAAAAGAACTTTTGCCTCTCATCTGAATCCCGAGGCCCCCGCACATCTGGATCACTTGAGTTCTCTCGTCACTCGGATTAGCCTTTTTCACCATCTGGGATCGACAGGTGAAAATGTGCTTGAAAAGACCCCAATGAGGTCGACAACCCAAGAAATTCTCGCACAAAGACACGAAGGCAGCAAGATACACGATGGAATTTGGAGTAAAGTGATGGAGTTGCGCTCCGAAAAAGTTCAAGAAGCTACGGAAAAAAGGATGAGGGGGCAGAGAAAATCCGCGGTCGACGTGAGTGGTGATGAGGATGCACTCACCCTCGCGAGGCTGCGGCTCGATCTCGTTCCCCAGGAGACGCGCAAATTTGTGAGGGATGAATCCCCCCTCGATCAGATCATCGATGTCGTCTTGTCGAATCGCCGAAGGCATCCAATCACCCTGGATCCAGCCCGGCGGCAGAGCGGACCTTGAAGAAGATCCGCGCCGACCGGACTTCTTCGCCTTCGCCTGCGCCGTCGCTTTCTTCGCACGCTCCAGGGCCGGCGTCTTCTCCTTCACCATTGCCGCAAGAGAAGCTCGAGCAGGCCGGCGGCGCCGAGACGAGAGCAAAGGTGGCGGAAGAATTCGAGAAGAAAGGGGAAAAGTGAAGGCGCACTGTTCAAAAGCCCTGGGCCGGCAGCTTATATGAAGTCGCTTCCGAGTGGCTGACCTGTAGGCCCAGGCAATCCTGTCAAATCCCGCAACATTCGCGCGTGCGATACATGGCGAAAAAGATGGCGCGGAGATCGAGGCGGCTCCGTCCTATCCCATCCGATTACTACGGCCTCCTCCGTCCCGCGCGCTTCCCGAAATTCGAATCCCGCGAAATCCGCGGGCAGCAGAACAACTTGTCAGATGGAGGATCCCCTCCACACCGTCACTTGGAGATCTTCAAGTAAAGAAACTAACTCGACAAAAACATGAATGGATCAAGGCGACCAAGAAGAAGTTGAAGCCGTCGTTGCAATTCATTGATCCAAGAGCAGACGCACTCAAGGCACTAAAGATGGGTCGGGGATATATGTTCAACTCCTTCCCCACTCAAACCTCGATCCATTCGGGGGCTAATGACGAAGCTATGTACCTAGGGTAGGGCCATGGACCTGTCCGAGATACCCTCCCCAAGGACATCCTTAGAAGAAATCATCTTTCAATCGACTCAGAAGTGTTCCACTCGACAAGCTCGAAGACACTCGACCATGAAGACTATCACTCGACCATGAAGCTAACCACTCGACCACCAGGAGATCTAAAGTCACTCCGCACACTAACGGCCGGTCATTAAGTAGCTTTTATGGTCATCATAGCACTTTATTTGTGGCGTTACCAGTAACGCCCGACCTTAATGTACCTTAAACCCTGCATAACTGAGGGCCGGAGGGGTCTGGCGAACTCTATATAAGCCACCCCCTCCTCAGTGTAAAGGGTTCGCACCCCTGTAATTCATACCTACATAATCCAGTCGACCGCCTCCGGGCTCCGAGACGTAGGGCTGTTACTTCCTCCGAGAAGGGCCTGAACTCGTAAATCTCGCGTGTCTACAACTACTCCATAGCTAGAATCTTGCCTCTCCATTCCTATCCCCCTACATTACTGTCAGACTTAGAACCACGACAGGACCCACCCGTCAGAGCTGTTGTGGTAGAAAAGTTAACACCATTTATTTTAATTGTTATGATGGGTGAGGCCCACATCAACCTTCTTCCTCCTCCCCCCCCCCCCCCCCCCTCTGGCATTGCAACAAACATCTTGTGTGCATGGGAGGGAAGCAGGTCAGCTCCGGTGATGAGCCCGCTGTGAAGACGCCCCCGCTGCTCCTGACTGAGGAAGATGGTCTACAGGACCTCCCGCACCTCATGTCGGAGTGGACGGTGGCGACAAACACTTGTCTTCCCGCAGATAGCTAATTAGCTATGGCCGGCTCGGTCGAATTCGCGCCGTTGTTGTCCACGCCGGTGAGAGGAGCGTTGCCGCCTCACCGCCTCCATCGCGGAACTCGAGCTCACCTAGGGATCCGGGGAAAGGTGGCGTCGGCACGTCGGCAAGCAGCTGGCTAGGATGCATCTCACGCGCCACTCGCCATGATGCATCTCGCAGGCCAGCAGCGCACCAGCCAAGCTAGCACACGAGCAGCACACGAGCACCTGGATGCTTCCAGCAGCTTGTGTGCTAGCCTTGTGAGCAGGAGCAGGAGCAAAGTAGTTGCCGCTATCATCTTCTCGTCCTTGAGCTCGTCAGAAAAACCATGGCGGCAAGCTCCGCCGGAGACCGGTGAGCTCCGGTACAAAAATAAGAATAATAGGTCCAACAAGAAAGTAATAGAAACGACAAGCATATTTGCTGCCGGTGTATTCCAGGGAAACCAAAAAATTGGTGAAGTGCTAGATTAAGAAGGACCAAAGATTTGGTGCAAATTAAAGCATGCATGGAATCAGGCGTCGTTGTGCTATGTGTCGAGTAGCGCGTCGTGTGAAATAAGAAGCATGGTGTTTTGGCAATTGCCATAAATACTGCAAAACAAAGAATCATGTCAAACTGAAAGAAAACTCTAGCGATTTTCAATGAGCATGCACTAATGAATATATTTCATTAGGGCAATCAACAAAAGAATTTAGAATTGTGTAAAAAAAATCTAGACGCATGCCATTAGGCTTATCAAATAACACAAAATGCTATACAAATAATGATGAGGCGGGTGGAGTAAAAGAGCACAACATCGGACATGGAGTTTGTGAGCTTGAGTCACACACATCCTTTGTTACAGTAAAATCCAAAATATAATAAAAAGTTTCAAAAATTTATTTTTTTTGTCAACAAACATTGATGTGTGTTTCACATGCGTGCAAAATTTTGCGATGGAATGATATTTGTGAAGGTCTCGGAGAAAAGCCAAAATGGATGCTCCAAAAAGACTGTTTCTGGAAGCATTCTGGAGCATCATTTTTTTGTGTGCCCAAACTTGCATGAATTCATTTTTATGGACGAGTTCATTTTTTTTCCGCTGAGGTGTGGAAAGCTTCGATCTCGGATTTACAACTAGTAACCATCCACAAACTGCAAACCGATATTCTTAAAAAAAAAACTACAAACAGACAAGTCAATGTTACTGGGACGACATCGAGTTGCGATGCGCCAGCGGAGTGTCTAGGTTGTAATACAGTGTAGTGTCCATCTAGTCATGCAGTATGATTGCTGCAACGAGGGTTCGTGTTGGACATGAATTGGGGATTGAAAGGGTTGTAGATAAATTTCATTATATTTTTGAGATGAGAACAGGTACATTTCCTTTATTTATGGGTGAGTTCATTGTTTTTCAATAACTGAGTTCATTTCTGTCATGGCTTTTGTTTTTTAGATTTTTTTGAGAGAATTCTTTTTAGATGATTTCTTTCCTCCACGCGGGCCCAACAACTCGAAAGTGCACCACGGCCCGCGGACACGAAGACAAAGGACCTGGTAATTTTTTTTATTAAAAAAAACCCCGGCAAAACCCTTAAACACTACAGTAGTCCATTTTCACGTTTTATTCACGTTTTAATTACACCAACGCAGCACGCTAAATACAAAAAAAGGTAGTACAAAAGAAAAGAAAAGAAAAAGAGCAGCGCATAGCCCTCTCCAGATCCAGCGTCGAGAGGTCGCCGCCGTCTGCCCTAGTACCGGCCGCCGACGCCTCAGTCCCGGCCGCCCCTGCCGCGCGTGGCCGGCCGCCGCCGTCCCCCCCGATTCACCAACACCAACACCAGCACCCACAGCCTTTGGCTTGAAGGTAAGATCTTGGGCGCTTCTCTCGATTCGTTGATCCGCCGCAATTCTTCGCCCTGTTTATGGATCGATTATGGATCGATCCGGAGCGGAGCCAGATTCTGGCTGCTCGGTGTCAGCGGCGCAGTCGCCGTAAAAAAATCGAGCGTGGAGGAGGAAGAGAGAGGTCGTCCTTGTGCGAGCCTGGATGCACCCATCATCGTAGATCTGAGGCCGCACATGGCGGTGATTCCTGGCTGGCGGAGGAAAGGTGCCATCTTCGCAGGGAGTCAGAGGCGTGGCAGTGGTTCCTTGGTTTCTCTGGACGGCGAGGCGCAGATGGATACGCAGAGCAGATGCGCAGCGGTTCCATTAATTGGGGCAATGGAGAGGGAGGGTCCTGGGGTGGTTCGGGGTCGGCAGGCAGGAGGCGGGAGGGAGAGATCAGGAGATGGGAGATGAGAATGGCAGGTTGTGGCATAAGTGGAGGTCGTGCCGTGAGAGTTTTTCTTCTCCTGTTTTTTCGCGGTTCGGAGAGGGGAGAGGGGGGTTTTCCTCCTCAACCTTTTTCTGCGTGGGAATCCGACGAGAGGAGGGGGAGGAGGTCGAATGAAAATGACGTCTGATTCTGCTTTAAAAGTAGAGATAATATTTCATGAATGTGGTATACACTACACAAAACTCATGTGAAACATACAAGAACAGTTGGGTACTCATATAGGAACAGTTTAATGCTCGAACACCCCAATAATTTGGGTGATCCAAATTATTGGCCGTCATCCAAAGATGCACCCATGCACACGGTCAACAACCAATTTTTTGGTTGAGCTGCTGTAGGCTCCAATCCAAACAGCCTCTAATAATACCTGCCCTGCTTGTGCTTGGGTGGCTAACTGTGTTCACAAGCGCTGCCTCACCGGCACGGCCCACAACCTGAAGCGTAGTGGCTGACAGCATTTCCATTCATGGACGGCCGGGGGCTTCCCTAGCTTAAGACCAGAAAGCTGCCTCCACAAAATACCTCCCTTTTTACTTAACTATCCAAGTGAGCTTTTGAGATTGTGTAATGATAATTCATGAGATTGAAAACTAGGCTGAGCAAGTGCAGAGCTATACCTTTGGGCACGGCGGGCTCATCCTATCTGGTGTGTGCTCATGAGGAGGGCAGGATGGGCAGTACCACCTGCTCATTTCACCAGTACACTTGGGGGTCGTGTGGTAAGCGGAATAAAGGGTTGCAACTATGATAGCAACCCTGGGACAAGATACATAAGATGTTAGAACTCCAGTTGCGTCGTGATACCTGAGGGGGGGGGGGGTATTTTGTTGTGGTAGATAGTGAAGTCTCCTTATGACAGTAAGTAGTTCAAAAAATTAATTGTTGCTTAGTTCAAGTATATATGTTGCTAACCTTGTTTGCATCTGGAAATTAATAAAATGGCAATTGTGTAATTGATTCATCACTGGTTGATAATCTCCGTGGATAAATTAATGGTTGCACATCTTGATTCTAGTATATGGCAAGTTCTGACTTTTCATGAATTAATGACTCCCCACTTCAAATCTAATTTGCGCTGTTTGGTCACATCCTGATTCTAGAAACTAATTGAGTTGATCTATGTCTATTTAGCTGCTTTTAAGATATGGAACCATGTAAATATGGCAAATGATTTTCTTGTTATTAATAGTGAAAAGAGATTACTTGTATCTTCTTTATTTGACGCTGTTGCAAATTATGTACAGGGAGTCAGGTGCGGATTTCATTAATCTCGTCCGCAGACCAGATGTGCCCTCAGTTGTCTCCAGATGAGAAGCTTGCTTCTGAAGAAAGCCTCAAGTTGTACTGCAGACCAATTGAGTGGTACAATATTATTCAACATCGAGCTGCTAAAAATGTAAGTTTGTTTTTAAAATTCTGGCCTCATTCGACACGGATTGCATGTGCTCATTCACTCACACCCTTCACCATGTAAGTGATCACATAACAATGATGTCTCACTGACTTTTGCAGCCCACTTTCCTGCAAAGATGCCTTGATTACATGATAGAAGCAAGACGAAAAAAGAGGTATAGTACAAGCTTTGACTACAATCTATTTTAGGACATGTGTAAACTTAATATAATATTGTTCTGATTCAGATCCAAATATCAAACGATTAACTGTTCCATTTCAGATTTTATTTTCCCGGCATAGCAGAGTGAGGCTTCACTATTACTCCCTCCATTCCAAAATGTGTAGCGAATTTTGTTATTATTATGTACTTCTTTATCAGAGAAAACCATAAACACAAAAAAACTAGTACTTTGGAATATGAATCTAATGACATCAACTTTTTCAAAAAAAATATATATTAATTGAGCAGTTATTGGTCAAGGCTTGCCCTAATGGAACCTAATAGCCAATGTATTTTGGGACGAAGGGGGTATGCAGTTTGCTGGTCCGTTTAGCTCTGTTGGAACCACACAGTGATGTACACATAATGTTACTGCCATAAGGATTGAATAAAATTGTAAATGCACATGATCAAACCGTGAAATTGGTCTGATCGTAACTCAGTATGCCCTATAATTTGAAGAATGTGATGCACTTCATCATTAATGTTAGTGCTTGTCTAGTCATTTGGTAATCAATTTGATTGATTGCCCTTCATAATGACATGCCTGGGTTGGCTATATAACATTTCACACAAACATGATCATAAAATGTAGAGTAAACAATCACAATTAAGTTAGTGAAAAGTAGCATATATAGGGATCCAAGGATTTCAGAATGTTAAACTCCACCAGATTTTTGTATTACCCGTATTTGGTGCATTGCTGTACACATGGAAGAATTAATTAATATCAGCGCAAAGATAACTAAGGTGGAAAATATCATCTCATGTCTCGCTGATATGCCCCAGCCTGACATCCTCACGTAGGGAGATATTTTCAAATCGATGCATCTTTGAGATAATCGTGAGCTAATTGATAGCATATGACTATCCCACATCTATTGCAAGATTGTGACCATATTAATATTCTAGCAAATTAAACATGTAAAAGGTATTTGTTGTTCCATTCAATCAAGTATCATATATTTATAGATTATGGCAGCATGTACAACACAGTGAGCTTATTAGATGCGATACAAGCTGTAAGTCGAAATGTACACAGGTTATAAAATCTTGTACACAAAGTCGAGTATTATTTTTTCTCGGTGCGGCAATGTAGGACACAACTCAACAAGGAATAATCACTATATTGATATTGTATGGCAACTACTTTTAGTTAGCAATATTGGACATAGAGAGCTAGATGGTTTCTGCCCCTACATACACCAAAATGGTAGTGTGGCTAAACAAGGACCAAGAAATGGTAGCTTGATTGCTGCCCTACATACACCAAAATGGTAGCTGGGCTAAACAAGGCCCAAGAAATTTAGTTCTTAAATGTCTAATCTCTGTGATGCTACAAGTACTAACCACTATCGAAATTTAATATTATGTGTTACATCATGCAAATGCTGACCAGTGTTTGTGCTTATGGATATAGGATTCAATTAACTGTATCACTCTCTCGAGGTACAAATACTGCATGTCGAGAACAGAATATCTTCCCTCTTTATGTTCTGTTAGCTACACCTACTAGTAACCTTTCACTTGAAGAGGTAAGTCTACCTTTTCTTAGTTTCAATCGATATTTCGTACCAAATTATCTCTTATTATTGAAAAAATGTTATGCACAGCACCCTCCCATATATCGATTCAGTCGGGCCTATTTTCTTACATCTTTTGGTGGATTTGGTAGTAAAGATCACACCAAAGCTACATTTGTAATTCCAGACATCGAGAATTTAGCATCCTCCAGAGCTTCCAACCTTAACATTATCATTATCAGCCGTGGTATGATGTGCATCATATGTGATTTCATGTGTTCTACAGTTCTCCACAACCATCACATATTAATTTCCTTTAGTTTCAGCAGGACAAGTTGGAGAAGATATTGGTGAAAACAACTGCACCGGGGGCCATTTGGAACGATCTGCTCTCCAAAGTAAGCTTCTGGTTTCATTTTTTGAAAGATGTTAAATAGTTTCTAGAACAAGCGCAAGGTGCCGTTGTCTGTAAGACTTAGAAAATAGTACTTATTAATACATTTAGCTACACAACACATGTGTCAACTGGATTGAGGTACTCGCTAGCTGGCAACTTATATTGCTTATTCATGTGGTTGAAGATACAACTGTTCTCCCAAACTCCCAATTCTTGAATGGTATCAAGACCAATGGCCAAACTACGACTATCTCACAGTATATTTGAATCTAGTTCACGTCTGTATTTTGGGCCAAACCATGAACCCTTGCAGCGACCTATCTCCAGGTGGTAAACAGCTGACAACAGTATGCCAAACCTTCTGTTGCGTAAAGATTAGTGTTACAGTTTTCTGTTTTAAAAGAATGATTAGTATCACAGTTATACTCGTAAACCAACACTAATAATTAACATAGATTCCTTTAATACATGGATAACTAGTGAACATAGTGGTGGTGTGCAAAGTATTGGCTATGTGTACGGCTGCCTTTATGTAGGAGATCCAAAGAATAAATAATCTTTAAACAGTGTTTGGTTAGATTTTTACAGGGGGTGATACTAAGCTCTCTGCATTATTACTTTAGATTATTTTCTTCTGCTTGGGGTGGATCCTTATTATCACATGTACCACTTCTAGCCATAACACATTTTCCTTCTAAAATAATTGTCAAGAACGCAGTTATGATTTGTAGGATTGTTGAGTGCAACTATTTACTAATTCATTTTGACAGAACTTGAAGGGAAATGTTTCTGGGGTAATATATCAATTAATTTACTTCGTTTGTCATTGGAGAATCATGCGTCAACTTTAAATTTGGGACATACCATGAAGTTAACTTCTACGGTTGAAATGAGACCAAGTTTCTTAGAGGTACTTTAATTGAACTTCTCCATATTATTAAGCTTGAATGTTCTTAGTTTATGTACCTTAACTTTTCTATAGTTGTTAACCATAGGATGGATTGTTAGCATAATCTTGATTAGTGTCAAGTCTGATTGGTGTCTAAGTTGTAGTTAAGTTAGTTTCCATTTATTAGGAATACATGGTCACGTGTAGTAGTAAAACAAGAGTTTGAGTAGTAGTAGGTTTAGGTTAGTCCATGTCACGTTTGGAAATCACTAGTCAGCTAGGATGTATATGTGGTAGTACAAGTAGGAGTCATAGTCGTGTAGTACTAGGCTGGCTGTACTAGGTTAGGCAGCCACTACTAGGCTATATATATATACACACGGTCAGAGCAACACCGTGAGATTTGCATTAAAGGGGTGAAAAGAGAAAAGAACTTAAGGGAAAAAGAAGGGCACGATACAGGCTCTTGGCTAAAAGTTCTCATGCGTGTGTATTTTGATGTGATCGATCCTGTGGGCAGAATTCCAACATGGATGAAGCACAATCCTTTGCAGCACCTGAAGTTTCAGACTGAATAAATTAGCTTAGCCACCTGTATTTGGATGATTTACGTGTCATGTACTTTTAGTTTTCTAGAATATTTTAGTGCTTGTCTTTAATTAGAAATCACCTTCCTAAAGTTCTGGCAGTGAATTGCCACATCAGAAGTAGTGCACTTTGCATCTTTGGTAAGAGAACATGTTACAGGATTAATATTATCAGTAAAGTATGGAATCTGCAGTGTATGTAAGCTTAAGTGATTCTGCGAATCTGTTTTTTCTTCAGTTGTTCCTCTGATTTCACAATATGAATCGAGAGATTACTGGGATGTAGTGGAAATTAGTTGCTTCAGCTGTATGTTGACCTTACTTATATTTCTTTTTGTTATGTATGCAGAAAAAATTTCTTGAGCAAGACAATTGCTTGACATTTTGCTCTCACAAGGTTGATGTTACGGTAGGGATATCCTTGTACCTTTTTTGAGCGATCTCCTACCTTTATTTATTGATCTACTCTCATTTCCATATTTATAAGGGACTAATAAGTGTTGTTATCTAGTGTGGCAATGGGTTATGTTGGAAACTGCCTATCAGTTGCTCCAGCAGCTTGTCTAAGTTTGTTTATTTTGTTTCAGGGTTCATATAAACTCCAAGTTGGCATATCTGCTCAAGAGGCTGGTGCAAGAGACATCCGTGAAAATCCATATAGTAGTTACTCATACAGTGATGTCCCAACTCCGTCATTACCTCGTATAGTAAGGTAACACTAGTACATATCTAGCTAAACATAATAGTTGCTTGCCTTCCTTAGGTAGTTTTTCTCGAACATAAACTTGACCCATCACCACTAGCACTTGGGGAATTTTATTTCATTGAAGAAATGAGCCACCCTGCAAAGCCTGCGCCTCGAATGCGGCTGGGTGAGCGTGCAGACTTGCGCTCTAGGGAACCGAGCACCGCTTGGTTCTCTTTCTTATGTAGTTTAGTTTGAAGGTATTCATTGATAGAAAAGCTCTGGCTCCACAATGCTGCATCCTTCTGTCTCCGCAGCTGTTTGACTGCAAGCCATGCTGTGAGCACTGTCGCACGCTGTCGCTGCCAGCACTGTCGCCACTGCATGCAAGCAAGACAACTGGTCTGCTGTCGCTGCTGAAAGCTTACCACTCCGCCGTTGTAAGAATATGTCGCTGCTCGTGCAAGTCTGTTGGCAATGGACGCGAGGTCTGCTGTCGGTGCTGCAAAACTAGAGACACATGCTCCAACATAACGGACACTGCTGCAATCCGAGCTCTGCTGCTGCAAGCGGCAGACGAACTTGTATGCCTGATGGCATTGCTGCTCAAGATGGCAACGGGGACGAAACCCACCGGGTTTTTCTTGCCCAAACCCTTCGGGCAAGCCTCTCCCCGTCACCATGCGCGCGACTAGTTTTTTTCCTGTCCCCTAAACCCGTCGGGTTTTCTAAACCCACGGGGAACCCGTCCCCACGAGCAATCAAGGAAAACAGAAGCATTTGAAAGAAAAACAAGAGCATATTACGGCAGAAAAAATCAGCATACTTAAGCAACAAACACAGTACATTTCAGCAGCAAAAAAATCAGCATATTACATCAGCAAAAATCAGCATATTACTCCAGGGCCTCGACACTGGGGGATTCAGCCACTCGGGCGCTGTGGCTTTGGGCCGCTTGCGTCAGGATGGATTCTTGCATGCTAATTTTTTTATTTTCACGGGTATTATCGGGTTTCGGGTTCGGGTAGTACTGAAACGGGTTTAAACCCGCGAAAAAATGCCGGGGTTTATAATGTACCCACTAGCAGTCCCCCTGGGATAGACAATCGCCCATCCTGGTCCCCTAATAGGGTAAAAACCCGCGGGGACGTGGTTTCGGGGCCCCATTGCCATCTTGAATTGCTGCTGTTGACAGCCTGGTGTAGCGGGTCCGGTGCTGCAAAATTGAAGCCTGAGGCTCCAACACGGTGGACACTGCTACTGCAAGCGGCAGACAGACCGCTACCAACGCTGGTAGTGCTGCTGCTGACGGCTTGGTGTTGTGAGTTGGGGTGCTGCAAAGGGGTGGTGCTCGATGCTGCATGCGGGGCAACCCGCCTGTGCCCCAAGTGTCATCATCACGCTGCCAGAAGGGGCACATACTGCCGCCATGCTGTGCTGTGAGTCGGTGCGGCTGTTGCGGAGTGCGGAGCTCGGGTAGTGGCGTAATACGAGCCACGACTGGTGACACGAGCATGCTGCCTTGCAACATGGGATTTCCTGCAGATGTTGTGTTGCTGCAGGCGGTTCGCTTCTTCGGTGGTGAGCACATCTTCTAATTCACGGCAGAGCAAGGCCAAGGCAAGGGGAGACGAGGTACATTGGAGAGACAGATGCTGTGAAAGGGCGAGGGAAGAGGGACGACCTAGTCATCAAAAAATCTGATGGCTCCCGACCCGGCTGATCCCTTCCCAGGACGATCAGCTAAATGACGCCTAGCACGGGGCTTTCTTGTTAAGTGTCCTTTAGATGAAAGGGAGGATCTCCCCAGCTCCCATTGTTATTAAAAGGAAGCTAATTCCTTGTCAAGTGTTAGTTTAGAATACGCGGAGTCGATCTTTTCACTTTGGCTGCTAACATAAAAATATATTTTGGTTTGTCGTGTTGATATGTCACTAGATCATTAGTATTTTTAGTGTTCTATCCTAAAATATAATTGAAGAAAGAAATGGCCATTGGTCGAAGGACATAATAGAGACATCTGTAATTCCACACGTGCAAAGCATATCTGTACAAAGGCAAAATGTAATAACTCCCTCCAATCCATATTAATTGTAGCGACAATTGATATAGATCGGAGGGAGTAATAATGTTGTAAACGCAACACATTTCCATCCAACTAGTAATCACACATGTGAAACACACATATCCATTACTACATATTAAGTTGAGCATACTTCATGGACAACAGAAAGTTCATCTTTATCATAGTTCAATTTATCAAACGATATTCTTAGACGACAAAATATCTGGAAATATCCTGGAATAAAATTTCCGAAAGCATTCCTACTGACCATTAGATTATTAGCATTGCTTCCATGAACCATACATGGCCATCTAAATATATGTGGAAAATGCACTTGATTCATAAATAGGTTGGAAATAACATCATCCTTGTGACCGTATTACGAAATGCAAGCTGTGCACAAAAAAAGAACAGTCCAATTTGATACATAAGGTACAGTACCGCAGACACTGGGATTTTCCAAATCACAGAATTAAATAGTGAAGCAAAATAAAGTTGTACAATCACTTTTTTCTATTCTGAAAATATTTCTGTAAAAGACTAAAATAATAATATAATTCATACAATGAAAACACAAGTTTGTAGTTGTATCACACTAGAATCATATTACAGATAGGGAGCTCAGACTTGTATAGGAGGTCATTATCATATATTATGTGTCTCTGCTCCTGGGATAGATGACAAGACTGTTTAAGGGCGTAGCTATGGCATTTCAGTAAAGAATGAATTTTAAAATTGTTTTATAAGATACAATGGTTATTTACCCTGCAAGCATGCTCGTATTCGTCTTCAATAACATACATCTTCTGGGTGAACCAAGCTAGAGGATACACTGTCTGTCCTTCCTGGAAGGAACCAGTATACGCTGCTCATGACATTAGATAAGTGGTGGTGGAGCTGTGAATGAACTGAAGGATGAAACATAAAGCCGCATAGGCAGGCGATAAAAACAGAAAATTTGGCAACACATATGTGGTCGACACACAAAACATGCTCAGATCAGGATGTTTCGGATTAAACTCTCCTTACTGTGTACTATTTCACAAACAAAATTGAGACGCTTCTCCCATCGAAGTTCTACTATACTGAGAAATACCCAATTGAACTACTGCAATGTAAAGGTAACGGGGAAGAAAAATAATTCTATTTTTCCCTGGATTTTCCTAACACATGATGCCTAACAGTGAGTGAAACATGCATATGTTCAGTGGCAGAGGGCGAACTCTTTAAGTATATTGTTTTGATGCAAAACCATACTAGACTAATAGTCAAACAATGCACATTAATATTTTCATGTGATCTTCAATGGAATAACCCATACAGTCAAAAGGTAGACATATTTAAATAGAGAAAAAATATAAAAAATACCAATAATGACCAAGAAGCATCGTTGTCTTTGTCTGGCTTAAGAAGAAGGATACCAACAGATTTACGTACTACCTCTGGAGCATTTAATCCAGTGACACCTCCCTTAGCAATGAAGTAGAAATAGTTCCAATTTGTATGCTGCATGAGCTCGTATTGAAAGAAGTTTCTAATGATTTTCTGGGTGATATAAAATTCTGGAGTTTTTGGTTGGTCATCTTGATCACCTAGAAATAAAAATACATTCGGAAATGGGAGAGTATTGGAGAGATGCTCTACTAGGTAGAACCTTTCTACGCTGGTCCGAAATCTATATCAGTTTTACTCATTTGTCATCCAATGGTTAACATCACATTTAGCTCCCCAATGAGAGCTAATCACAATTGGCAAGCACTTGATAGCAGGAATATATTGAATATTATATTAAGAGAGATGTGAAAAATGTGTCCTCGGTAACATATCAAATATGTATGCATGTTTACGTACGAAACCTGACCACGAAAGTTTATGCTTCACAATTTAATTACTTGAGGAATTTAGTATGTTTCTACTGCTTAAAAAATATCCACGGATATTCAACTCTGTCATCATAACCAACAAACGAATAAAATGAAGCATAGATGAGGTATGTCTATGTATGAATGACATGTTTTGCATTACACAAAATGCATAATAATATTTGGAAGTAATGAACATTAAATCTCTCTACCACTAATAAATGTTATGCTCTTACACATGTTTTATGTTGTCTGCCAGCAGTGTCCATGATTAACCAACGACTAGGATGAATTTCTCGCTTTAGGAGGTTAAGTGCGAGCATGTTAAAATTCTATTGCTTGATTTTTCATAATACTAGTTCTATCATTGTGTTAGTCCTTGTGGTAAATGTACTTGTGCTGATCATGTTGCTAGTTTGTTCTTCCTCCATTTGTCCATCACGTAATAATGGCAGGATAAAAACTATACGGGTTTTATTAATAGGATTACTGCATAATTAAAGCTCAGTTTATAGGGTTTCAACTAAATTGTGAGTTAGTGGATGGAAGCTGTAGCTTTTTAAATTGTCATGGATGTGGATGTGTAAAAGGGCAGGTAAAAATATCTCAACATGAAATAAATTCTATTATTGCTTAGCATTTGGACTTGCGGTTTTGGCTAGCGAGCCAGGTTTATCTGGCTTGTGAGCCTGGCCTTTTTGTGGTCAGGATAGTCAGCCTAGAACCAAGTCTGGCTGATCTAGTGTTTCACTAGGGTTTATCAAGACACATTGCTCTAAGTTTCAGCTTTACAAACACATTTTTATTTGTTTATATTTCTGCAGATTAAGAGCTGGAAATGTGCATTTCAACTACAAGTATTACAAAAATACTATGCAAAAGACTGAAGGTTCTTTCTTACACAACATTTGGGCTAGCGCATTTTTTCATTTTCATCGACATTTGTTAGCATCATATACTGACATTTTCCCTAGGTGCTCTTCATTTTCTCCTAGTGTAACTAACTAGATATGTTTGATTGTTAATAGTAACAATATCAATATGTATGCAATTGTAAATGAAATATTGCTAAGATTCTGCGGTAAACATGTTATTGGTTGAAAGCTTCTGATGTTTTATGGTGGTAAGTAATCTTATTAATTACTTTGTCCAATAAGTTATGGTGCCCTAGCAAGGTAAAAAATGTGGGGAAAATATTCAATATAGGAATATTAGGGTATCAATACAAAAGGAAGTAACATAGTGGAGAATTTATGCTGTTAATGGTTTTGAATATGATCCTAGAACTAAAGACGGGGACGATATTAATGGTTTTTTTAATCTGTCATCATGTTTTGAATGTTTATCATCGCAATGATCTTGTGTTAAATGCTTTGTGGTTACCTATGTGCAGTTTTGCATCACTGCATAACATTTGTTGCTGAAGTTAAATATTTTTGTTTAGTTCATGATTCTTATATTGATCCCTTCTTACCAGTCACTGAAGATTTTGCTTGCCCCTTTTGCTTCGTAAAGTGTGGAAGCTACAAGGTAAAATTTGAAGATAACTTGCATCTTGTTTATTTATTTAAATATTGCTTATTGCTGCTAAGGCTAGGGAGCCGTGTCATTTGCTACATTTGGGGTAAACCATTTTTTTTGTTATTTCACACTGCACATTTGTTATTTATTCAAATTTTGCTTATTGCTGTCTTGTTCTTGGTGAGGAAATTTACATTATATTATTACTCTATCCACCCTTATTTATTTTGATGGGAACAGTTTTTATGGACTTTTTCTCAAGGGGGTGTCACCTGAACTCATCACATGACCTATTCCACTTTGAGTTTTGGGTTCGTAAACTTCTAGAATTTTCATTCTAAAGTTATTTTTCAACATTGCCATAGTTTGATTTATGGTTTGTTCTTTTCATTAATGCAGATATCTGAAGAACGCCAGGCTGTTGATGTTAGTCTGAAGGCTGATGCATGGAGAATAGAGGTAAATTAGTGATAGAATTTCCAAAATTTTCTATTAATAAATGATAGATTTAGTAGCTGGGCCGGGCTGTTCTTATTTACCCCAGAGTTGTTTGAAGAATGTGCAGGATACTAGCAGAATCCGCATTGTGTATCGTTTTACATGCTTAGCATAGTAAATCTATAAATACTGCATATTGATTTAAATTGAAACATTTTGTTATTAGCATCTGGAACTAATAATCCCATTTATTTCTCAGCTTGGGCCTGAGGGAGTTGATCCAATACATCAAACATTTTCCTACTGGTATGCTATTTCTAAAGCAATTTGATCAGTTCAGTTAATTTATTTCTATTTGATTTTCCTAACTGTGTTTCATCATCAGCTCAAGGTTTAAGACTAGAAGGTTGGTAACCACATCTGCGAAAATAAGCCTTGACGATGGTACATTCTCATCTTATGAAACTTTAATTTCCCCTTTTCCTTTTTGGTAGCAGACTTACAGTTTCTCACTGTGGCATAACTACATTAAATTGGTAACGCCATATTACATTGAAAAATGGTAACACCGAAAGGTATTGATGTTTCTATCCTTGTCTACAGTCTGCTATATAATTTTATAATAATAGTTCAAATTTTGTTCCTGATGAAATCGGTTAGAGTTATGTATATTTAGCTGTGTATCCCTTTGTAATTTCTCCATTCTATAGAAGGGTTTTCTATGTTGGCCTAAGCCCACCTGAAAATACAAATTGAATATTTCTTATAACATGGTATATTAGAGTTTATGTCTTCTTTCGCACCTGCATCTTCTTATGACATGGTATATTAGGGCCATGTGTCCCTTTGTATTTCCCCCATTCTATAAAGGGTTTTCTGCATATATATACTGGTCTATGCCCACTGGGAAATGCAAGTTCTATATTTCCAAACATGATATTAATGCCTAGGTATTTTTCCGCACGTGCAACTCATGCTAAGATCCCGTCGAGCTGCCGCCATCCTCTATTTTGCCACAGCTGCCGATTTCTTCTCTCGCCGTCACCATCTCTTTCTCGTGGCTGGTGCTGCTGCTAGCCCTGCTAGCGTCCGCCATTACTTCCGCCATCACCCATCTCCTTCAGGAATCAGCCCCATCTCCACACGCCGGCTGCTGGCCCTTCCGGCCTTCCCTCTGCCCACCGTTTCCGCCCTGCTGCCAGGAGGCCGCCACCACCCGATCCAGGAGGTCGCCGCCCCATGCCAGCTTGCTCCGTCGTCCGCCGCCTTGCTCCGCCTGTCCTGCGACTGCCGGCTTGTTCCGTCTCATTGCTGGCGCCCGCTCGTGCAGGTCTCCTAGGCGTCCCGTGAACCGCGGATTTTTATATACTGGCCTATGGCACCGGAAATACAAGTTGCATACTCCCTAACAAAATTAACCAGAAAATCTGATGCTTACTAATTCAGTTGATTTGGATCTCCAGTATTACTTTCAGAATTAAGAATGAGCTAGTTCTTGTTTGTTTGCTCACACCTACTAATTTTTATGCCTGAAATTTGGTCCTAGATTAATTCCCTTATCTGCTGTTTTTTTTCTCTGAAATTGCAGATATTTCTGTGGAACGTGCTTCTGTTGATCCTTCTCAAGCATCACCGACAGTATGAGGGAATACAAGGAAGTTATCTGTAGAGCGAGTTGATCTCAGAAAGTAGCCACCCTTCTGTTTACATTGCTGATACACCATCAGGGTTACTCGCCTACCGCTTTAGCCATATAAAATTGACAAGACGAGGATGATTTTGATCCGATTACAACAGAAATTGTTAAACCAAATGTTTTTATGTGTATACTGTCCGGCAGCTAGCAACTCCTGCAGAAACGTCAGTCCCTGCACTCTCACAGGGCACAGGTCGGTGTGAAATAAATTGTGTTAATACTTGGTATCTATCTTTTCTTTCTGTGCTGTTATTAGTTCCATATATAACTCCTGTACAGCCATATATAACAGAGACCGAGCTCCATGGAGGCCTTAATTTGAAAACTTCAAAATTCAAACTTTTTAGTTTCCAAATATTCTGAAAAAATGTGCACATACCTAGATACGTAATGTATGTGTGTAAATTTTCAGGTTGAAATATGTTAAAATGAGAGCTACACAAAAAAGACAAATCTGCTGTTTTTTAGCATATGTACTGTTCATCCTCAAAGTCCATGTTTTTTTTGTGCAGCTCACAATTCAACGGATTTCATCCTGAAATTTTTCACACATACACATTACATCCTTGTATATGTATGTTTTTTTGGAAATTTTTGAAACTAAAATATGGAATTTTGAATTTTTCAAAATAAAGGCCTCCATGGAGTTCGGTCTCCAAAATGCCCGACTCTTTGTATTTTTCTTACTCACTTTCTATTTTCTGGTTGCCTGGTCTTCAGTTACATGTTCTATATTAGAACTAGATTTTGATCCAACTTACTCCCGGGCGTCGGCCATCATCTTTCTTGCTGGGTTGGTGGGTGGCGGGGAGGATGTTGGAAGCCATCCGAAGTTTGGGGAGGATAGGGTTGGAGAAGTTTGGGAACCCCATAGGAGTTAAGCGAGGTGTGAGAGAAGTTGAGGTCTATATTCACATACGTATTTGTTGGTGTCTGGCTCGCCGGCTGGCCTGATGGAGGTTGGTTAATAGTTATACGTATTTGGATTTGAATTTTGGAGGTCTAAAATTTTAGGTTCTAACGACTAGATCCTTAGAGGTTGGTGATAAGTAATACTGTTGTTGTCTTCACTGTTATTTCCCCTCGAATTAAAATATGATTAGCTACAAAAGCTTGCCTATCGATTAATATATATAAATATGAGGCCGTGCCGATTTTAAGAGCATAGTGTATGAATTATTGCGTTCAGTTACAACTACGAGGTGATTGAACTCATTTCTCCAGAAACAAATGTCAGGACTATTAACGTCGTTCCAGTTTGAAGCATAGGATTTACATTTAAATATTATAGTCCCTATTCTCTTTCAGTGATTTTAGTTATAGTCAAATTCGGATATGTAAATCTTGAAATAGCAAAACCTCACTATTTTCTATGCACATATTGTTTTTGCATGTGTTATATGTTGAAACTGCTTCCAGCAGAGCTTATCTTTGGCATGTTTTCATGTTGCATGGCATGGGCATGACTTCAGTTTTCTACTACTAGGTGACTCAATGAAAGAGCTACAATCAATGTAATCTTTTTCCTTGATAACAGATTTGGCGCCCTACAAATTTGGCTCATGTCTTATTTGCTTTCACTAGGAGAGTGATTATGTCTATTGGACTTTCCAGCATTGTGCTCATCGTATTCTGGTGATGCCAAATCAGTCTGATGACATGTTAGCAGTGGAGTCGAGCAGGCCATACAAGTTCTAAACAGTGACTGTGGTACGTTTTTTCTTCAGAACCCGAATTCTCTTGACTTTTCGAGAGATCACTAGTGTGCTGATCAAATTGTAACCATACTTTTGCTCCATAATTACTGCAGCCTTGGTATTTGGAAGGTTCATAAGCTGCTCACTCTTTGACAGCTTGGACACTGGAGGATCACTAAGAAGAAAACCACCTTAGTGATAAAAATGGTGTTGTCACTTCAGGATAGCGTCTTTCAGTTCCTTCTCTCTCGGGTCATACTCCCTGAATCAGTCAACAAGATCATGGATTTCTTCATCCGATTCATCACAACTAACAAAATATGATGAATTCGAACCTTTACAGTCAAAACTGGAGAGGATAGCTCTTAACCATACTAATGTCTCTCTCCCTGTGTATTACCATGACATTATTCTTCACAATACTTCCTAGTTGTTGCACATTTGGTTATGTTTCATCTTTATTTATTTATTTTTGATTCCCATGCAACCAATTCCCTATTGATAATTATTTCAATTTCAGTTTTTGGCTAAACGACAACTTGGACACTGGAGAATCCACTAAGAGAAAAACTACCTCGGTGATAAAAATGCCGTCGCCACTCCAGGTATAACATATTTCAGTTCCTTCTCCCTCAGATCATACTCCTTTCCCTTAATTAGTTAACAAGGCCATGGAAGTCTTCATCTGATTCAAAACTTAGATGCTGAATTCCATCCTTTACAGTCAAAAGTAAACAGAGTATAGCTGTTAACCATACTAATGTGTCTCTCCTTGCGTATTAGCTTGACAATATTCTTCAGAGTCCTTTCCAATTAGGTGGCATAACCTGTTGATAATTTCCATTTTATTTTATTGTTCGTTGCCATTGCAGGAGCGAGGAAGTGGCTTCAACACAAGATCTTAGATATACACACTAATTGGGGGCACCATAGGAGCTCCCACATTAATCCTAGGTAAAGTCAGAAAAAAGAGATCTGCCCATTTAATTCAACGGACCAATAGGTTAGATTTAATGATGTTTGGGCATCTCGTTCCTGAAACCGGCTCTGCTCCTTCCCAAGGAAACATGGTTTCTCAATTATAAAAACACTCGTGTGTTCCCCTCCTTCTTTCTCCTGTGTACCCTCCTTCGACATACTAGCTAGATCGCGTCATTCTCCACCAGGTTTCCTTCTCTGACCCGGCAGCCAGTGCAACATGCTACCAGGTCTGATTCCAAGTTTCCAACAGCTTATGCCAACTATGGTTGTGTTGTGCTGTGCCGCTGGCAGGCAACCAGGCCCCATCGTCGGCTGGCCGGACATGTCTGCTGAGTTCTCCACATCAGAGAAAGGGGAAAGATAAAACACGCCAAGGAACAGGTATGCTGGTCGGTTATTTGTCTAAGATTGATGGGTTACCTATATTGATTGCAGATTTTTGGGTGTTTCTCATCTAACAGAAATATTGTGTGTAACTCGGGTGTAGATACCTTCGATAATGCCACATCTTTCTCATAACTATTAGTCCAGGTTGTACCACTCGGTGGAAGGTGATGCAAGTTCAGCTGCATATGAACTAATTGGTGCATCATATATGACACACACTCCTGCAGAATAGCATATCAATCCTACAGTGCATACACACAAGACACATTATCACATATATCTCTTCCTTTGTCCTGTATCCTCACCCTCTGTAGTTCCTCCACTATATGATCGTTGCTCTTTCAGGTCAAGCCCTTCTCGTGAAATCCTCAGGTATATTTCCATATTATTGCAAATAAGGTAAACACAAGAAGCTAGAAATATTCATTCTAAAAAAATGCTATCCATCATCTGGCTGTTTATTTAATCTGTTAACCCTGTGTGGCTGTAATTTCTCTATCTTTTTCCGCTCCATTGTTATAAACGTTTAGTCTACAAAATGCTACATTTGTTCAGTCTGCCACTTAAAGTGTTAATGGGAAGTAACCAAGGTTTGTGCAATGCAAATCAGTAGCATAAAGAAAGTTTCGAGATTTGGTCCAAGCAAGGTATATTGTGATGCAAGAGTGCTTGATGTATATTATTATATGCTTTGTTGCTTTCAAATCAGGTTTATTTACTTTGTGACATACTAACTGGGAGATGTTAATGTTTTCGATTATTTATTCGTAGTCAGTTATACAACTCATAGATCATAGCTCAGGGCTAAAATTAATATGTTAATATTCTTGTGCTCAGTGAGAACCAGAATAAAAGGATGAAAATCTAGGAATACACCTTTCGAATTACTGAAAAAGACTTTCACCCCGCTTTTATATATAAAGCAATGATCAACAGCACCAGGTACAAACGCAGAACCCCACAACAGACGCAAACACACATCCGAGGCAGGATACATAGGCACTGAGCGCAGCAACACCATCCCTAGCACTACACGAAGAGGTGAAACTGCATATGGCGAACCGTGGGCTCCAAGGCGGCGCCTTCAGGAAGGGGACGACACGGAGCACCGCCACCGCCCGATCCGAGGATCAGAGTTTCCCCTGGAACAACACGACAGGCAATGAGAGCCGTGACGACGCCTTCAAGAAGGGAACGAGCTTCGCTGCCTTCGGTCCGTCCGAAGATAGAGCAGGTTTTCACCCCGGCCACCATTCACCGCCACCGAACGCCACACCCCGGCCCCACGCCGCCGACACAACCGTGGCAACCGGGCAGCACCAAGCCACGGCCCTGCCCATGAGTCCCACGGACCCACCACCAGGGCGCCCGCCCCGGCATCCAAGACTTTGACACCCCCTCACGTGAGATCCGATGCTACCCCAACCAAAGACCCGAGCGGAAAGGACCCGCCTTTCGCACCCTTGGGCTGCCCCCAGTGCCGAGAACCAATAGGCCAGCTAAAACTGACCTCCATCGTCCCGTCCTGCGGCACCAGGCGCGAGACGGGCTCGGTCCTGCTGGCGGGCGCGAGACGAGCATGGTCCTGCTGCCGGTCACAAGACAAGGTCAGTCCTGTTGTCGGGCGCGAGACGAGCTCGGTCCTGTTGCCGGGTGCGAGACGAGTGACGGACCGCAGCTGGGGGAGGGCTAACCATTGACGAAGATAGCGGGCGTATGAGCGAGAAGAATCATCGGAGGTCAACACAGGCCGCACACCGACGGGCCGACACCGGAGAAGTCCAGCCACCGCCGTGAACGACCCAAACCACCGCCATGAGCCACCACCACTCCGTGGCAGCCCACATCCACGCGCGGGACCCCTAGGCGGAGCCCCGCACCGCCGTACCGACCTGCACCACTGGAAGAGGCCAGCCCAGCCATAGACGCCCCTGCTCCGGCCACCTCCAGCACCCAAGGACTGCCGGAAACAACCGGACCATGCCGCCTCAGCCCGAGCCGCCCGCGAGAACAGCCGGCCGGAGGAGCAGCCTGCCAAATCTGGATCGGACTACCACAGCCCCGACGCCGCCCACCCTGTGCAGGCACACTCCGCCGACCCCAGCAGCCCTCCACGCATCGCTACCCGCCGCCACCATCGTCTCGCCGCTGCGCATACACCCAAGGCGACTGCCCGGCACTGGCCAGGCTTTGCCCGGCGGTGGCAGGGGGAGGAGGCTGGCGGTGGCCGGGTTGGGGTAGGGTTTCGCCCCCCGCCCCACGCTCGTGGGGCGGAAGCTGTATGTAGTCATCTTTCGAATTGTACAGTGCATTTCATTACAATGGGCTATTTTATAAAACAACCAAGTTTACTCTGTCCGGTAAGTTTAATTAGTTTTTCAAACTACTAGCAGAGTGCCCGTGCGTTGCCACGGAATAATAAATAAAAGTTATACAGAAAGATTGATTATCTGCATTTTTGTTTTATGAATGTCTGTATCGAGGGTAATGTGTATGCGCTGTCTGACTATGTGACAAACAAATTCTTATTTTCCCCCTTGTTTTACACTAATCTTACTGTGTGTTTACCATAAAATGACCCATGGTGTATCATATAAAAATAAATGTTGTAACCATGATACGTCCAATAAACAAAATCCACTATTTCTCATAGCACCACACATAAAAATACACCATTAATTGATCAATGATTGTATAGTACTCCCTCCGTCTACTTTAGTAAATCTAAATGCTCTTATATTTCTTTAGAGTATCATGTAATCATATTTGAAAGGGGATTAACAAAGTACCCCAGGCACATCTTTCATTTGACTGAACCCATGATTTTGTACAGTGTTATGCTTGCATCAAATACATTGTAAAACTAAGGCACTTCACCAATCCAAAGAAAAATAATATAAATCTGAAAAAAATTTCTACTCCCTCCGTTCCAAATTACTCGTCGTGGGTTTAATTCAAATTTGAACTAAAACCATGACGAGTAATTTGAAACGGAGGGAGTAGTTGACAACAAGAGAAAGTTGTGTTGCCTTTGAAGAATCATATAGCACACCGGATTTTAGCAATCAGTAGTTTAGCATGAGACAGCTCGAAAAACACCATGGGGCGTGGATTCGTAAACGTGCAAATGAGTGACATTGCCATCATTCCTGCAGCTGTAATCTCTCACATTCTTAATTAAGAGTTAAATATGTAACACAGTTAGATCCGAAGTTCAGATAAAAACCGTTGATCTATGACTGCAGTTTCAGTTTAGTGAAACTAAATTAGAATAACTAAAGCACAGGGAGGGAAGGAGAGTCGCTGCATTGGCATTCCATTATATTTGATGTAAGTTCTTCCCTCAAGTATGCCCCTGTTGTAATATCAAGGGCGCTGTATATCAATTTCCCAAATGAAGAGAGTACAATTCATGATTGCAATTAGCCAAAGGATACATCTGTATACCACTTATAATTGCTGCAAAATTCCCTGGCATTGCCATCACCTCAATTCTGTTACTTTTCTTGACAATATACTCCTGAAATATTGTGAAACAATACCTTCATTATTCCCCTGACATATGTATACACCGCCATTATATAGAATTCAGGGATCAAAGAGTTGAAATGTGAGATGTCATTCATACCTCGGTAACATTGACAGTGCAAAGCTAGGCCCCAGCCCCCAACAATGACCAAAATATCACCTTTCAAGGGGCTAAGTCCTTCTGCAAGGCATTCAAAAATGAAATGGAGAATAGGATAGACACCCATTTTAGAGAAATTGATACGATTCTGATATGCAAACTTCAGAGCAATTGGTATCTGTTTTCCATGTGTCCATTGGAGCTTGGTGTGCGGAAAATAAAATGTACATGCTATTAAGACTACAAAAAAAATTCACGCAGTAACACATTACGAAGCTTAGAAAAACAGAAGAATTATTGTTATTGCAAAATTAGTTGAAGGAAATAAAGGGTTTATAGAATTGTGATATTTGTGTGAGGACTCCCATAGGAAATAATGTTCTTACTCGATGGACCTTCAGAGGCGTGCACATCGGAGGATACCGCCAATACGACCAGCCTCGCCGATTCCAACATCAAACAATGGAATCAACCCATACTTTGTCTTTGGGAAGATGAAAATGACGCAGGGAATCGCCTAGCAATCCATCTGCGGCTGCTACGACAGCTGCCGGGGTTTGGGTTATCCGGAAGGAAACTCGGGTGTGACTGCTATGGCGGTGGCAGGGCGCTAGAGCTCAACACACCCTTGGCAATCCACTGCCGCCGCCACGCATCGGTGCAATCTGTAGCAAGGAAATGGAGACCACTTATGTAGCTGATTCGAGGGGTCGTTCAAGTAGCATATGGGGTGATTCAATGTGGATACTCAATCAACATGAACATACAGGTCTCCACCCAGCAAGCCCGAGGAAAAGAGCTATTCTGCATAATATATATTACCTCTGAAATTCAAGGAAACCATTATTCCATTAAAAAAGAATACTTACTTGAGTTAGGAAGGAAAAGCTAAATCTCTTCATCTAAACAATCAAATGTTTACCGAAACAACTGTTTTCTGCACACAAGTTGAGTCATTTGAAGACACACTCCTGGGGTGTGTAATTTAATGAAGTAATCAGCTTGCCAACCTCAATTTTTGTGTGTGGAGCAGCATGATGTTTTCTTGCCGGAGATTTGACAAGGCCATGCATGTACATGGGCATCAATTATGCAGTTTTGGAGAAGGGAGCATATATATAGGAGAAACTTTCCTTTCAAATGCGTCCATTGGCGACGAGGCGTAGGCGAGGCTGGATCGCGTTCGGCCAAATTCCTGGTCGACACGCCTCCACTTGAGATGCACGCGGTCAGCCAGTTGACGCTGTGTGGTGGCGGTGGCCGGGCCACGTACGTACTGTGCGTCTCCTTGATTCTCCTCTCCCCCGAAATAGTTCTGCGCATCCATGCATTGATGCATGGGAGGCCGGCCCGTCCGACCATTGCTAATCAGAGGCCTGATTTCTATGTTAATAATAGAAAAATTAAACCGGTAATATCCATGACCCCTATAAGATAACATTGTCTAAAACGTGTGTAAATAATAAAATCTACACATTTACTTTGAAATCATATGATTCACGACCAGATTTTTGACTCACAAAGTAGCATGAACTTCAGTCTAATTAGCACTACCAAATATGCTGGGTTGATGAAGCAAAGTAGTAACCATTTACCGGATTTACATTCTCATCTGCAGTGAACTCATGCATGCATAAGAGCGGATTTTACATCCTCGTTCAGACGAATTCCCTGACTTCTGCAAAATGAGGATTCTTCCTAGAAAGCCAAACTTACCATAGAGCTGGAGGAAGAGTCCGGTAGTACTGTGCTGGGCGTCGGGCGTTGGTACTCGGTAGGGGGCACCGTCGCTCCAGGTCGATGCGACTGCAGCCTCCTCAATGCGCGGGAAGAAGGATCGGGTCCTCGTCCTCCTCCCATTCAGCGTCGTCGTCGTTGTCTCGGGGGAAAAGGTAGGAGGAGACGTGTGGGATAGAACCGTCCGGGTCGACGCCGGTGAGAGCGGCCGAACAGGTCGGGGGTCCTCTTGGAGTCCCTCGTCAAAGCCGATGCGTACTGGAGGAGGCCAAGGTGCCCGGGGCGGAACGACGGTGAGGGGATGAGCGAGATGAAGAAAACTCCTTAGAGGACAACAGCGAAGGAATTAGAGAGATGAGCCTTGTGTGGCGCCGAGCACAGAGATATGGCTACGCCGTTGGTGAGCCTCGAGGTGGCTCCATCTCGTCCAGATTGACAACCGCGACGGTGGCTGCGGGTGGCAGCGGCGAGGCAAATTTGAGAGGACAGAGGAGAGGGATAAGGAAGGTGGGATAGCGTTGCGGTTTGGCGAGACGGGAGTCGTGGTAGAGAAGGGAAGGAAGCAGTTGAGATTTTACTGTGCGGGTAGGGGGAGGTCGCGGCCTTTTTTTTCGCTCGGGATGTTTTCTTCGAACGAGGCCCGCGAGCGAGGTTGAACCATCACGACGTTCGATTCTCCTTTAATAGTAAAGATCTTAGTAGCACCATTACCATATATTATTACCACATGTCACATGTAGTCAGCTTCTTATTTGAACTATTACCACATTTCACTTGTGGTCAGTATCTTAGTACCAGTAATTAGTATCAAATTCGCTATCAATAATTTCCATTTCATGTTTACTGCATTCCCTGTTGATAAATTATCCTACTCAGTTACTAATTCATAACCTAACATGGGCACTAATAGTAATGGTAAGCCTGCCGAGCTAGCACACGGGAATTTCCCCACGGGACATGCTACCTACTACTAACTCTACTAGGACTAAGCTAAGACCATGTGTACAAGTCTGACACAAATTGCTACTGACTTGTATGGACATATTAACTTTATCTCTAACAGCCTTGGTATTTGGAAGGTCCACAAGCTGCACACTCTTTGACAACCTGGGCACTGGAGGATCATAATTTCCATTTCATTTTATTGTGTTCTTTCTATAGCAGAAGGGAAGAAGTGGCTTCAACACACATGATAACAGGGGTTAGCAAGTGGCTTCACACGCCCTCCCTTGATGCAAAACAACATTGTTGGGATGAGGATGGGATGGGGATGGTTCAAAAATGTGTTTGCGACAGGGGTTTTTAACTGTGTGTGATGGCGCAATCTGCACTAGTACAAGAGGTAGTACAAGCTTTGACTCTATCGCACGATATGTCAAAAGATAGACTTCCGAAAGTATTTTCTTTTCATTACATAGTAGAGACTTCGTCATTACTCCATGTATTCGAAAATACATAGGAAAAGGGTTTTGTTATTATGAGCGGCTCACTATTGGACAACTTAGAACTGGAGGACCACAAAATGGAAAATTATTCAAGTTTCCATTTCATTTTATTCTGTTGTTGGTATAGCAGGAGCCAAGAAGTGGCTTCAACACACAAAATAGCAGGAGCTATACCTGTGCTTTCTGCCTTATAAAGTTCATTACCTCACTGCTTGGTCCAGAGTCCGAGGCCCCAAACTCAAGTGACATGTAACCCCCATCCATGCTTCCCAGTGGTAGTGATTTAGATCGTGATGCTGTATGATTGAAAACTTGTTTCATTTTGTTCACAGTATTAGATCCACCTTGCTGCTGCAGGGAGGATTTGCAATTCAACATTGTGCCAATTTTCCCATGTGGTACAATGTCGCTCATGCCGAGGAAAGACCAAATTGAATTAGGAGAGATGTGTAGCACTGCAGGTGATGAAGATCTTATCTGAGGTTACATACATAACAAGCACAGAACTGTCAGTATAAGTGATTGCAACAATTCATGAACTGCGACTGAGCTCAGCCATGTGGTACACTCACCGCATCCATCAGGTGGTCGATGGGCTTCTTACATCATCTCCAGCTGTTCGCCCCCCCCCCCCCCCCCCACGGCTAGAAAAAAACGCCGCTTGGTGGCGAGCCAGCGATATTTTTGGCATGGGGGCGATTGGGGTGCCAGCCACTGCTCCCAGACGCCCATTTTGTAAAAAAAATATCAGACAGAATCGGCCAAAATTCGGCAAACACGGAATAGATTCGGCCGTATTATGCGTTCCATGGTTTTTGTACATATAGAAAACATAAAATCTACTGAAAAAAAGAAAACAACGGCCTGCTGCTGTGCCGCCTACAGGTCGAAGAACTTGCTAAAAGCGGCATAGTCGCCGTCGTCGCTGTCCTCATTCTCCTTCTTCATGCGGCCGTCCCTGCTGGACCCCTGCCTGGGGTCGTCCTGACTGACTGGTTTGGTCGGCAGCGGTGCCTTGTCGTCGCTTTCCTCGAGAACGATGACGCCTCCCTCGTCGCGGCCACGGCGCCGTGCTGCGATCTCCTCTAGGGTGCGGCGCTGGCGCTCCATCTCTAGCCGCGCCCAGTCCTCCCACGGCCACTTCAGGGCGGCCTTGTCATCGAGTGCGGCATTAGCGGGCTCGCTCTTCACGGCGGCGAGCCCCGGCTCCGTCTTCGGCTTGATGAGGCGGGACGTAGGAGCCGAGGAGGCGCGGCCTCCCTTGTTGATGATTTTGTGGCTGCGGGTGCGCCGACCTTGACGCTGACGAGCGCTGGTGATCCGGAGGAGTGGGAGGGGGATCGGGAGGAGGAGGAGGACCCGCCCAGCATCCGCCTTGGCAGCCACGGGCTGCCACTCCGGCGGGGGGCCGGGGCCGCCGGGTACTCGAGTGGCAGATCGTTGCCACCCTCGAGGTACTCGAGGACGGCGTGGAGCGTGCGGCCGGGGGTGCCCCACCACAGGCGGCGACCGTCGCTGTTGTTGCGCCCCCTTACCACCGGCGCGTTGTTGATGGAGGCGAGCCACTCCGCCTGCCGGTGTTCGAAGTACGCCGCCCACGCCTTGTGGTTGCCGGCGTCGTACTCCAGGAGGGCCCACTCCTCCTCCGATAGGGAGGCCCGCACGCGCTCGATCTCGGCGTGGAAGTAGCCGAGGTGTTCGACGTCGGGCAGAGTGGGGATTGGGATGCCCCCGGCGCTGAGCCTCCACCGCCCAGGCGCGCGCATGTCAGGGGGCGCCAGGTAGTTCGCCTCGTGGAGGAGGTGGGCTTCCCACTCATGTAGCGAGCGGCGGCCGAAGCCGTTGGCCGCAGCCGCGTCGTCGGGGAACCGTTTTACCCATCGCAGTTGTGCTTGCACGGGTGGCTAGACGGGGAGAGAGGGAAAGAGAGGGCGTCGGCGGCGAGAGGGGGGGCTACGGGTAGGTGCTTCCACCGGCGAGCGAGGGGCCGGATTTTATAGCGGCCGGGAGGGGGGGGGGGGCGGCAACGTGTGTACGTGTGGCGGGAGGGGCGCGTCGCCGCACTACGCCGCCCGTGATGAATCAGTGGAAGGCTGACCAGCGTTAGCCTTGGCATTGATTCCCCGCGAGAAACCGAGGCGATGAGGACGATGAGGCACAGGGGGTCGCTGACTCGGCAGGCCCGCCGTTCTTTCGCGCCAAAATCGATTGCCCCGGCGATCCCGGGCGCCCCAAGCGCGCCGGGTTTGGCCTGGGTCCGCCGGCGCCAAAATCGGCCCGAGCCGGCGAAAAAGGGCTTCTGGGTCGCGGCTGGGCCGAATTTTTGGCGCCGGCGACAAAAAAGTGGCATGTTGGGGACGCGGCTGGAGATGCTCTTAGTCACCGGTGTTCTATCTTCACCTTGCGCCCGAACCTCTCCATGACCAACTGCTATGTCTTCCTGAAGTGATGAGGGTGGTGTTATTGGTTCGGTAGGAGTGACTTGGTTAGAACCATTTGCTTTTGTTGCGATGGTGGTGGTGCTGTGTTGCCATTCATCAAGATGGCAGTTATGCTGTCAACGTCCATTGAGATCATGGACACTGGAGCACAGGGTGATGCTGGTGCTACCACTGGATTTGCAACTGGTGAGGGGCTCAAGGACTCGAGCATACTGGAAGCCCAAGACTGCAATGATCCTGGTGAAGAGAAGGAAGGACTTGGCATTCCTAGCAAGTGGTTGGCATTGCTCTGCTGACGAGGTGGTGATATTCTAGCCATAGTTCTTTGCCCTGACTGCAAAATGCTTGCATTTGCAGGTTGCTTTTTCTGTCTACTGCAAGTGAAAAAGGCTAAGCACAGTAACTAAATTGGATAAGGGTAAGCAGAACTGGTAATGACATTGGTCCCTTTACAATGTTATGAACAAAAAGAAAGCACTGTTTGGGCTATTAAGGATGACATGTTTTGTTGACAGTTTTAGCTATTCAATATATCTTAGCGTTCTATTATGATATCTCAAAACAAATACATAGAATTGCAGCAAAAGGAATAGTTGATCTTAATATCACTTCTACCTACCTTTTATTACCACCACTGGTTGGGATGCATTGCCAGTAAAATTGATGACTTTAGTCTGCTCTTCACAATTCTGCAACTGATATCATGTATTCATCTTTGCTTGGCAAGTTTTATTCCTCTCAAGAAGAGCCAGGAAATGATGTATGTATTTTTCATACTTGGGGAGGTCCACCTTCAAACCCTCGTGCACACTCTTCTGCAACGACATTAAATTCAGTATCCTTCTGATTGATTTCTTGAAATCTGCTTTGCGTTTGTATTGATTAGCTTTTGCTTCAGATAGTGATGAGAATTGTTACTGTATGGAGATGGAACCAAGGGTTTAAGTGACAAAGATGTGCAAAATCATCAATGAATGAAGATTTATCTCTAGGAGAAGGACAAGTGACCTCTGTTAGTGTTGGAAGAACGACTCTACGATCCAGTTCCAAAAACTGAGAAAAGTATGCATCTTTCCAAGATTTCATCTGCAATGAAATATTGCAGCAATACAATTAGGCCGAGGAGTACAAATTTAACAAAACAACCATCAACAACTCATCTACTTGATTTGGTCATTCAGCTAGTAAGGCTTCTGCATTGAAATACACGTTCAAGTAAACATAATATCCCAGTACATATACAAGAACCTTAATTACTAAATTGGGTTTACTAAAGCAACTGTGCATAACTACCACATATTAGGAGTATACCTATAGATATAAGAACAGATAATACACACATACTCCCTCGTACAAAAAAAATACAGGACTTTTTTGTAGGCTAAACTAGCCTACAAAAATATCTTATATTTTGATGCAGAGGGAGTAGAAAATGAAGGATTCTCTCACCTTACAAAATATTTCCTCCTTGAGATGATATTCTCTGGCACACCCCATCGTAGCTGAAATATCAGACACTGTAACTTGAGAAAAACAAAAAAAAATCAAAGGAAAACAATGATTGAAGTTATATGGAATTCACATTTTTTTGTTAAATAAAGCAGCTTAAGTACCTGGAATGTGAGAGTTCTGACAAAGCGAAGTGCTTTGCTGAGCACCGGGAATCTGTTGTCCAGGTGGAGTCATGGGCTCAGGTTCACATGCCTTGAGTGGCGGACATAATAGACCTATTTGCCTAGCACCCTGCTGATTATTCCATCTTGTAAACTGACCAGGCTGCATCTTGGAGACATCAGCTTGTTGTGCTCCAACCATTTGGTACCTTTGCATGCCCATCTCTTGTTGGTTGGCTCTCAAAATTTGATTCAACCTTGTCATCTGCGGCTGTGGCACTCCTATAACACTATCATTTTCACCAAGTAGGTGATTTTGCTGAGAATTTGGACGAGTAAGTGACTTTAACCAACGACGGTATGTTCGTGTGCAGATTTTTGAAGCTGAGCTCCACGGAGCTTGGTATTTTGAAAATATCAAAAAGCATATTTAGAAGTTTCAAAAATCTGAAAAAAAAATCCATGGAAACATATATGTATTCCGCAAGAACGTGTTAAATTTCATTTATAAATGTTGTGATTTGTAGGCTGTACAAAAACAAATTTCAGCCCAACAACAAAAACAAAAGGCCCGTTTGAAAATGTGAATTTGTCTTTTTTCTGTATGCCACATGTTAAAGTATAATGCTGTGAGATTTTACACATACGTAGTATACATGTGTATGTGTGTTCACAAATGAATTCAAAAATATTTGCACTCTGGAAAAATGAAATTTGAAAAAGAGCTCCCTGGAGCTCAGCGTCCGTTGGCATTTTCCGCGGTATGTTCTTCGTTCCTTGCCTTCTCGAGAGATTACTTGTGTACTGATCCTACCGCTATTGAATTTCTGTGCCTATATCCGGAAACAAGACATATCTCCGTGAAGACCTCCTATTTTTGAATAAGATCGGACATTTCCACATTGAGATGAAATGACATTGAGGAAAATAATACTGAGTTGACCGTCTAAGTTCTAATACCAGACGTGGTGTCCTCTAGTCATGCATTATGTTTGCTATAGCCAAGGGTTGATACCAGACGTGGAGCTTGGAGAAGAAAAAGGGACAAAAAGATAGATATTTCCCTTCACACGGGTCCAACAACGTGCACACTGCACACGACTAACGAACAAGGAAAGGCCATGCCGGTGGCCCAAGCACAGGCTACACAAACTTAGAAGGACCTGCATCCCTGAAATGCTACAGAAGGGCTCTGTCTAACTTACGTGTTACACCAAGTTAGACAACACAGAAGTGGTTCGCCCATATGTTTGCGTGAAATTGAACTAACAGTGCTAATGCGGGCAGGGTGAGCCAAATTATTGGCCGTTGTCCAAACATGCGCGATCTGGGTTGGCTGGTGCGCCCAACTGGAGGTAGACCAAAATTGCCGGGGTCCAAAGAAAAAATATAAATGATAAACATGTGGCCAGAATGAAAACTTAATAAAACATAAACATCCGGTCAACCGCTGGTCAAAGTCCACTTAAACATTAATTAAACACTAAAAAGAGTTTTGGTGCAAGTTGCCCTAGGCGTCCGCGTTGCCCTTGCCCTTGCCATCGTCGTCGCCAGCGGTGAGATTGATGAAGAGGGGAGGCAGCCCAGCCCACCCGAACGCCGCTTGATATGCCGCCAGGGCAGCCTCCTTCGGCGTTTGCAGCTATGGCGACATTGCGGCGAGGCGGGCGCGCTCCTCCTCCTCAAGGCGCAACTCCTGCTCCCAGCTCATCTGTTGCTCGCTGTCGGCCTCCTCCTCGGCAAGCCAATGCGTCTTCCAGCGCTCAAGGTGGGCCGCCTCCTCCTCCTGTGTCGCGGAGTTGTGGGTGGGAGGCGCTCACCCAGTCGTGGAACTGGCCGGTCCATGAGTAGGACTCCTCGGGCCAAGTGGGCGGCAGCTGCGACCGCTTCCATGTGGGCGTGCACTCGGGCTCCGGCTCCTCCTCCGGTTTTGCCTTGGGCTTGGCGAAGTGTGGCGGTGGCGGGACAAACAGCGAAGCATGGACGGAGTCCCCTGCCGCCGACAAGGCGACTGACTGGTCAAGCCCATCCCAATGGGCATCCTCCTCGAGCCGGCTTCGCCTCCAGAGCGTGCTCCAGGGCCTCCTGGAGGGCAGGTTGGTACGCCACCTCCGCCTCCTCCTCCTTTGGCAAAATCTCTAGGGGCGGCAGGCGAACGTCGTGGTCGATGTGGACGCCCCGGTGGCGCTCCTCCTCGTGCTCTGGTGCAAACCAGCGCTCCTCCTAGTTGGGGGAGTCTGGCACGTAGGCACGCATCATGCGCTACTCCGATGTAAGAAGCTCGCGACGCCGGTGAACCTCCTCGGCGTGCGGCCACGCCATGCGCGGCACCTCTAGAATCGAGATTCGGTGCGGGTCCAGATGCCAGCCGCGTGGCAGGTTGACATCTGGATACTGCAGGGGCCGACGGTACTGCCAGTGCCATCGCCCCTGGTAGACTCGTATGTACAGCCGCTCCCGCTCCCGCATTGGTGAGCCGCGTCTAGCCGGCGGAGGAGGAAGCGTGCGGGAAGAGCTCACGCCGGAGTTGAACCTCCCCTTCCCCTTCCCGCTGAAGAAGCCGATGGCTGGTGGCTGGCTAACTAGGGTTTTCGGCTGGCTGGCTAGGGTTTTCTGGTCGCTGGCGAGGGAGCAATTGTGGCTAGATGTGGACGGGGAGATGGAAGTGGATGAGGCCGGCCCTGCCGCACGCTTCCATTAAAAAGGACGGCCACACGACTATTCCACACACTGCTACGCAGACCCGAGGTAGGTGTTGGCGTTAAATACGACCGCTGCGTTGGTTGGCCGGCCGACATGTGAGGCTGCGGCGGACACCGAGGGAACGAGCGGTGCGTCCGCTTCGTTTCCACGCCGGCCCAAATTTGGGCCTGAAATGCGTCAGCACGGACCCAAAGCGGATACATTTTGGGTTTGGGTCGGTGCGTTGTGCCGGCGTTTTTGTTAGTGGCTACCCAAGCAGACATGAGCAGACTAAATGAGTCGTCTGGTTGGAGTTGTTGTAAGTGTTTTGAATTGTGGCCGAATTTCGGCCATCTTGGATGGGCCCGGAAAATGCCATTGTGGGCCTATTATTTAGGCCCAGTTTGAATTTGGCTGGCCCGATCGAACTTCTAGAGCCTTGTGTTTTTCAAAATTTTGATTTATTTGACGATTTAATCTCTAATAACCCCTCATCACTGCTCAAGTGTGGAGCACTCATTCTAAACCATCTAACTTCCCGGCCGGTCACCCATTCTCTCACTACTTCAGCCTGAGCACGGTTAACATCCGAGTTCCATTTCATTTTATTCTGTTGTTGGTATAGCAGGAGCCGAGAAGTGGCTTCAACGCACAAAATAGAAGGAGCTATACCTATGCTTTCTGCCTCTTAAAGTTTATTACCTCACCGCTTGATCCAGATTCCGAGGCCCCACACTCAAATGACATGCAACCGCCATCCATGCTACCCAGTGGTAGTGATTAAGATCGCGACCCTGTATGATTGAAAACTCGCTTCACTTTGTTCACAGTATTAGATCCACCCTGCTATTGCAAGGAGGATTTGGAATCCAACATTGTGCCGATTTTCCCATGTGGTACAATGTTACTCACGCTGAGGAAAGACCAAATTGAATTAGCAGAGCTGCGTAGCACTGGAGGTGATGAAGATCTTATCTGAGGTTACATATCAAACAAGCACAGAACTGTCAGTACAAGTGATTGCAACAATTCATGAACTGTGACTGATCTCAGCATGTGGTACACTCACCGCATCCATTAGGCGGTTGATGGGCTTCTTAGTCACCGGTGTTCCGTCTCCACCTCGCGCCTGAACCTCTCCATGACCAGCTTCTATGTCTTCCTGAAGTGATGAGGCTGGTGTTATTGGTTCAGTAGGAGTGACTTGGTTAGAACCATTTGCTTTTGGTGGTAGTGGTGGTGGTGCTACTGTGTTGCCATTCATCAAGAAGGCAGTTATGCTGTCAACGTCCATTGAGATCATGGGCACTGGAGCACGGGGTGATGCTACCACTGGATATGCAACTGGTGAGGGGCCCAAGGACTCGAGCATACTGGAGGACCAAGACTGCAATGATCTAGGTGAAGAGAAGGAAGGACTTGGCATTCCTAGCAAGTGGGTTGACATTGTTCTGCTCATGAGGTGGTGGTGTTCTACTGTCTTCTTTCTATAATTGGTCTCTAAGTGGTACTCTCCTGGGCTATAGACTATCACCCGCTTCAAGGTATCCTGCTTTAGCCATAGTTGTTTGCCCTGACTGCAAAATGCTTGCATCTGCTGGTTTCTTTTGCTGTCTACTGCAAGTGAAAAAGGCTAAACACAGTAAATAAATTGTGTAAGGGTAAGCATAATTGCTAATGAAGCTGGTTACTTTACAATGTTATCAACAAAAAGGAAGTATTATTTGAGCTATTAAGGATGACATGTTTTGTTGACAGATGTAGCTATTCAATATATCTAGAAAAATACATAGAATTGCAGCAAAAGGAAGAGTTGATCTTAATATCGCTTTTACCAACCTTTTATTACCACCACTGGTTGGGGATGCATTGCCAGTAAAATTGACGACTTTAGTCTGCTTTTCACAATTCTGCAACTGATATCCTGTACTCATCTTGGCTTGGCAAGTTTTATTCCTCTCAAGAAGAGGCAGGAAATGATGTATGTACTTTTCATACTTGGGGAGATCCGCCTTCAAACCCTCGTGCACATCACTCTTCTGCAACAACATTAAATTCAGTATCCTTATGATTGATTTCTTGAAATTTGCTTTGCATTTGTATTGATTAGCTTTTGCTTCAGATAGTGATGAGAATTGTTCCTGTATGGAGATGGAACCAAGGGTTTAAGTGACAGAGATGTGCAAAATCATCAATGAATGAAGATTTATCTCTAGGAATAGGACGAGTGACCTCTGTTAGTGCTGGAAGAACGACTCTACGATCCAGTTCCAAAAACTGAGGAAAATAAGCATCTTTCCAAGACTTGATCTGCAATGAAATATTGCAACAATACAATTTGGATGAGCTATGAAAATTTAACAAAAAACCATCAACAACTCATCAACTTGATTTGGTCATTCAGCTATTAAGGCTTCTGCATTGAAATACAAGTTCAATTAAACACAATATCCCATTACATATACAAGAACCTTAATTACTAAATTGGCTTTACTAAAGCAACTATGCATAACTACCACATATTA